>NW_028124706.1:0-84000 GCF_965194825.1 Balaenoptera physalus
TATCAGGGCATGACTTAGGAGCAGCATAAAGGCCTCTGTAGGATCAGCATTAGGGTCTTCGTTAAAGCTATTATCAGGGCTTCCGTTAGGGATAGCCTCAAGGCCTCACTGAGGGACAGCGTCAGGGCTTACTTTGGGAAAGTTCCAGGACCTTGGTAAGACATGGGTCAGGCTATTAGCTCAGGATAATATCAGGTGTTCAGATATTGACGGCAGCAGGGCCTTAGTTAGAGGCAGTGTCAGGGCCTAAGTTAGGACTAGCATCAGAGCCTTTGTTAGGTACAGTGTCAGTGACTGAGTTAGGTGTAGTGTCAGAGCCTTAGTTAGGGACAGTGTCAGGGCCTGCATTAGGACGAGCTTCCAGGCCTCAGTTAGGGACAGGTTCACGGCCTCGGACCTAAATTCAGGGCCTCATTTAGGGACAGAATCAGGGATTTAGCTAGCATAAGGGGATCTACAGCTGAAAGCAACCTGAACACCACCACAAGCAGATGCAGAAGTGAACCATGCACGCTCCTATGAAGGAATATTCCACAGCAGTTGAGTACATTTTGTTTAAAGTTAGTAACACTATAAAAATTATATTTTGAAGAAAACTCTGTTCAGAAGATGAAAGAATCTCGTTCTAAAGAATCTCTTTAGCTAATCTCGACATTAGCTAAAGAGAAGGTTAGGTTAAGGTCTAGGGAGAGTGTCAGGAAATGAACTAGGAATAGTGTCAAGACCTTAGTTACTTAGCACATCAGGACCTAATTTAGGAGCAGTGAGTGTCAGGGCTTCGGGTAGGAACAGCGTCAGAGCCTGACTTAGGAAGTGAGACAGGGCCTGAGTGAGGCCTAGCTTCAGGGCATTAGCTAGGAACAGTGTCAGGGCATGACTTAGGAGCAGCATAAGAGCCACGGTAGGATCAGCCTCAGGGGCTATGTTAAAGATATTATCAGGGCCTCTGGTAGGGACAGCCTCAAGGCCTCACTTAGAGACGGCATCAGGGCTTTCTTAGGGACAGTTTCAGGACCTTGGTAAGAGATGGGTCAAGAAATTAGCTCAGGGGCTTCCCAGGTGGCGCAGTGGTTGAGAATCTGCCTGCCAATGCAGGGGACACGGGTTCGACCCCTGGTCTGGGAAGATCCCACATGCCGCCGAGCGACTAAGCCCGTGAGCCACAACTGCTGAGCCTGCGCGTCTGGAGCCTGTGCTCCGCAACGGGAGAGGCCACGATAGTGAGAGGGCCGCGAACCGCGATGAAGAGTGGTCCCCACTTGCCGCAACTAGAGAAAGCCCTCACACAGAAACCAAGACCCAACAGAGCCATAAATACATAAATAAATAAATAAATAAATAAATAAATAAATAAATAAATAAATAAAATTTAAAAAAAAAAAACAAATTAGCTCAGGATAGTGTCAGGACTTTAGATATTGTCGACAGCAGGGCCTTAGTTAGGGACAGTGTCAGGCCCTGAATTAGGACGAACATCGAGGCCTTAGGGACGGACAGGGTCACAGCCTCGAGAGTAATTTTAGGCCCTTAGTTAAGGACAGCAGCAGGGCTGTAGTTAGCATAAGAGGCACGACATTTGCTAGGGACAGGGTCAGGTTATGGTCTAGGGATAGTGTCAGGAAAGGACCTAAGCATAGTGTCAAAACCTTAGTTACTGAGACTATCAGATCCTTATTTACAACCAGTGTCAGGGCTTCAGGTAGGGACAGCATCAGAGCCTGACTTAGGGAGAGCGACAGGGCCTGAGTGAGGCCTAGCGTCAGGCCCTTAGCTGAGGACACTGTCAGGGCATGACTTAGGAACAGAATCAGCGCCTCTGTTGGATCAACCTTAGCGTCTTTGTTACAGATATGATCAGGGCCTGACTTAGTCACAGCTTCAAGGCCTCAGTTAGGGAAAGCTTCAGGGCCTGAGTTAGGGGCAGCCTCAGTTCGTAACATAGGGACAGCGACAGGGCTTTCTTAGGGACAGTGTCAGGAACTTGGTTAGAAATATGTCAGGATATTAACTCAGGCTAGTGTCCAGTTTTTAGTTATTGCTGACAGCAGGGCCTATATTAGGGGCAAATTCTGAGCCTTACTTAGAGACAGTGTCAGGGCCTGAGTTAGGACTAGCATCAGAGCCCTTGTAAAGTACAGTGTCAGGGCTTTAGTTAGGGACAGTGTCAGCGCCTCAGTTAGGATGAGCCTCCAACCTCAGTTAGGGACAGGTTGACGGCCTCGGGACTAATTTCAGGCCCTTAGTTAAGGACAGCAGCAGGGCTGTAGTTAGCATAAGAGGCACGACATTTGCTAGGGACAGGGTCAGGTTATGGTCTAGGGATAGTGTCAGGAAAGGACCTAAGCATAGTGTCAAAACCTTAGTTACTGAGACTATCAGATCCTTATTTACAACCAGTGTCAGGGCTTCAGGTAGGGACAGCATCAGAGCCTGACTTAGGGAGAGCGACAGGGCCTGAGTGATGCCTAGAGTCAGGGCCTTAGCTACGGACAGCGTCAGGGCATGACATAGGATCAACATAATGGTCTCTGTAAGATCAGCATTAGAGTTTAGTTAAAGACATTATCAGGACCTCTGTGAGGGACAGCCTCAGGGCCTCACTTAAGGCCAGTGTCAGGGCTAACGTTGGGAGAGTTTCAGGACCTTGGTAAGACATGGGTCAGGATATTAGCTCAGGATAATGTTAGGACTTTAGATATTGATGGTATCAGCGCCTACGTTAGGGAAAGTTCCAAGGCGTTAGTTAGGAGTAGCGGGCCTCTGATAGGTCCAGTGTCAGATCCTCAGTTAGCAATAGTGTTAGGGCCTCAGTTAGGGACAGTGTCAGGGCCGGATGTAGGGCGAGCATCTAGGCCTTAGTTCGGGACAGTTTCATGGTCTTGGGACTAAATTCAGTGCCTGAGGTAGGCACAGCCTAAGGACTTCAGTTAGCATAAGAGGCAGGACATTATCTAGTGGCCGTGTCAGGTTAACATCTAGGGATAGTGTCAGGAAATGACCTAAGGATAGTGTGAAGACCTTTGTTACGGAGACTCTCAGGGCCTTATTCAGAACCAGTGTTAGGGCTTCAGGTAGGGACAGCATCAGAGCCTGACTTAGGGAGAGCGTTAGGGTCTGAGTGAGGCCTAGCATCAGACACTTAGTGGGGGACACTATCGGGGCATGACTTAGGAGCAGCATCAGGGCCTCTGTTGGATCAGCCTTAGGGTCTTAGTTAAAGACATGATCAGGGTCTGAGTTAGTCACAGCATCAAGGCCTGGGTTAATTAGGGAAAGCTTCAGGGCCTCACTTAGGGACAGCGTCAGGGCTTACTTTGGGACAGTTTCAGGACCTTGGTAAGACATGGGTCAGGGTATTAGCTCCAGATAATGTCAGGACTTTAGATGTTGATGGCAGCAGCCCTTAGTTAGAGACAGTGTCAGGCCCTGAGTTACGACTAGCATCAGAGTCTTTGTTAGATACAATGTACGGGACTGAATTAGGAGTAGAGTCAGGGCCTTAGTTAGTGACAGTGTCAGGGCCTGACTTAGGGAGAGCGACAGGGCCTGAGTGAGGCTTAGCATCAGGCCCTTAGCTGGGCACACTGTCAGGGCATGACTTTGGAGCAGCATCAGCCTCTTTGCTGGATCAGCATTAAGGTCTTCGTTAGGTACATGATCAGGGCCTGAATTAGTCACAGCTTCAAGGCTTCAGTTAAGGAAAGCTTCAGGGCCTGAGTTAGGGACAGCCTCAGGTCTTCACTTAGGGACAGCGTCAGGGCTTAGTTTGGGACAGTTTCAGGACCTTGGAAAGACATAGGTCAGGATATTAGCTCAGAATAATGTCAGGACTTTTGATAGTGATGGCAGCAGGGCCTTCGTTACAGACGGTTTCAGGGCCTGAGTTAGGCCTAGCATCAGAGACTTTGTTAGGTACAGTGTAAGGGACTGAGTTAGGAGTAGTGTCAGGGCCTTGCTTAGGGACAGTGTCAGGGTCTGATTTAAGTGTACTGTCTGAGACCTAGTTAGGGACAGTGTTAGGGCCTGAGTTAGGATTAGTGTCAAGGCCTTATTTAGGACCAATTTCAGCGCCTTAGTTTGGACTAGCATCAGAGCCATTGTTAGGAATCGTATGAGGACCTGAGTTAGGCATACTATCAGGGCCTTAGTTAGGGACAGTTTTAGGGCCTGAGTTAGGATTAGTGTCAAGGCCTTATTTAGGACCAATTTTAGGGCTTTAGTTTGGACTAGCAACAAAGCCTTTGTAAGGTATCATGTCGGGGCCTCAGTTAGGTGTAGTGTCAGGGCCATTGTTAGGGACAGTATCAGTGCCTGACGTAGGAGAAGTTCAGGGCCTTAGCCAGGGAAAGTGTCAGGGAATTAGTTAGGGACATTATCAGGGCCTGAATTAGCAGTAGTGTCCAAAGTCCTTAGTGAGGAGAGTAAGGAGTAAGTCAGGACTCAGGCCCTGACACTGTTCTTAAATAAGGCCCTGACATTACCTGTAACACAGGTCCTGATCTGATTCCTATCATAGGTGCTGATGTTGGACTGACTTAACTAAGGCCCTGACACTGGTCCTAACTAAAGCTGTGACACTACTCTTAACTCAGGCCCTGACACTGTCCCTAACAAAGCCTCTGACACTACTCCTAAATCAGGCACTGACGCTGTCCCTAACTAAGGCCCTGACATACACCTAACTCAGGCCCTGACACTGTCTCTAACTAAGGCCCTGATACTACTCCAAACTCAGCACTGACACTGTCACTAACTAAGGCCCTGACACTATTCATAGCTCACGCCCTAACACAACTCCTAAATCATGCCATGACAATGTCCGTAACTAAGGCCCTGACACTACTACTATCTCAAGCAATGACACTGTCCCTAACTTAGGCCCTGACTCTACTCCTGACTCAGGCACTGACACTGGCCCTAACTTAGGCCGTGACGCTACTCCTAACTAAGCAACTGACACTGTCCCTAACTAAGGCCCGGACACTACTCCCTACTCAGGCACTGATAATGTCACTAAGGCCGTGACACTACTCCCAAAATAGGCATTGAGACTGTCCCTAAATACGCCCTGACAGTACTCCCAACTCAGGCACTGACACTGTCCCTAACTAAGGCCCTGACACTACTCCCAAACTAGGCACTGACATTGTCCCTAACTAAGGCCCTGACATTACTCTCAACTCAGGCACTAACACTGTCCCTAACTAAGGACTTGACACTACTCTTAACTCAGGCCCTGGCACAGTCCCTAACAAAGGCCTGCCACTACCCCCAACTCTGGCACTGAGAGTGTCCCTAACTACGGCCATCACACTACTCCTAACTCAGGCACTGACGCTGTCCCTAAGTAAGGCCCTGACACTACTCCCAACGCAGGCACTGACGCTGTCCCTTACTAAGTCTCTGACACTACTCCCTACACAGGCATTGACACTGTCCCTAACTAAGGCCCTCACACTACTACTTACTTAGGCACTGACACGCTACCTAACTAAGGCCCTGAGACTACTTCTACCTCAGACCCTGACACTGTCCCTAACGAAGGGCTTGATATTACTCCCAACACAGGCACTGACACTCTCCCTAACTAAGGCCTTGACACTACTTTTAACTCATGCCCTGATGCTGTCCCCAAAAAAGACCCTGAGACTATTCCCAACTCAGGCACTGACACTCTCCCTAACTAAGACCCTGACACTACTCCCATCTCAGCCACTGACACTGTCCCTAATGCCCTGACACTACTTCCAACTCAGGCACTGACACAGTCCCTAACTAGGCCCTGACACTACTCCCAACTCAGACACTGACCCTGTCCCTAACTAGGCCCTGACACTACTCCCAACTCAGGCACTGACACTGTCCCTAACTAAGGCCCTGACATAACTCCCAAACCCGGCACTGACACTTTCTCTAACTAAGGCCCTGAAACTACTCACAACTCAGGCCCTGACACTGTTCCTAACTACCGGTCTCAGACTACTCCTAACTTAGGCCCTGACACTATTCCTAACACATTAACTGACACTGTCCCTAACTAAGGTCCTGAGACTATTCCTAACTCAGACACTGACACTGTCCATAACTTAGGCCATGTCACTACTCCTAACTCAGGCACTGACGCTGTTTCTAACTAAGGGTCTGACACTACTCCAAACTGAGACACTGACACTCTTCCAAATTAAGGCCTTGACACTACTCTTAACTCAGGGCCTGACACTGTCCACAATAAAGACCCTGACAAAAATCCCAACTTAGGCACTGACAATGTCCGTAACTAAGGCCCTGACACTATTCCCATCTCAGCCACTGACACTGTCCCTAACTATGGCCCTGACACTACTCCCAACGCAAGCACTGGTGCTGTCCCTAACTAAGGCACTGGCACTACTCCCAACTCGCCCTGGCGCTGTCCCTAACTAAGGCTCTGACACTACTCCCAATTCAGGCAATGACAGTGTCCCTAACTGAGGCAATGACACTACTCCCAACTCAAGCACTAAGGCTCTGGATCATTGTGATGACAAGCGCCATGGAGCATTGTGATGACAAGGGCCATGGAGAATTGGGATGACGGGTCCTGGTGCATTGTGGTGACAAGGGCCATGGAGCATTTTGATTACAGGGGTCATGGGGCATTGTGATGAAAGTGGTCATGGAACACTGTGATTAAAGTGGTCATGGAATATTTTGGTAAAAGTGGTCATGTAGCATTGTGATGAAAAGTGCTATGGAGCATTGGGATGACAGGGGTCATGGAGCATTTTAATGACAAGGGACATGGAGCATTGTGATGACAGAAGTCATGGAGCATTGTGGTGACCAGCGGCATGGAGCATTGTGAAGAAAGGAATACTGTAACATTGTGAAGAAAGGGTCAAGGAGCATTTTGATTACAAGGATCATGGAGCATTGTGATGACAAGGGTCATGGAGCATTGTGATGACAAGAGTCATGGAGACTTGTGAGGACAGGGGGCATGGAGCTTTGTGATTTCACAGACATGTAGCATTTTAGAAAAGGGTCATGGAGAATGGTCATGAAAGGGGTCATAGAGCATTGTGATGATAAGGGCATGGAGCATTGTGATGACAGTGGCATGTAGCATTGCGATGACAAAGGTCATGGAGCATTGTGATGACAGGGGTGATGGAGCATTGTGATGACAAGGGCGTGGAGCATTGTGATGACAGTGGTCATGGAACATTGTGACGATAAGGGCATCGAGCCGAGTTAGGGACAGTCTAGCGGCCTTGGGAGTAAATTCAGTGCCTGAATTAGGCACAGCATAAGGTCTTTAGTTAGCATAAGAGGTAGGACATTAGCTCGGGACAGGGTTAGGGTAAAGGCTTGGAATCGTGTCAGGAAATGACCTAAGGATATTGTGAAGACCTTTGTTACTGATACTCTCAGGGACTTATTCAGAAGCAGTGTTAGGGCTTCAGGTAGGCACAGCATCAGGGCCTGACTTAGGGAGAGCGACAGGGCCTGAGTGAAGCCTAATGTCAGGCCCTTAGCTGGGGACCCTGTCAGGGAATGATTTAGGAGCAGCATCAGTGCCTTTGTTGGATCAGCTTTAGGCTCTTAGTTAAAGACATGACCGGAGCGCTACTTAGTCACAGCGTCAAGGCCTCAGTTAGGGAAAGCTTCAGGGTCTGAGTTACAGACAGCCTCAAGTTTTCACTTAAAGACAACAACAGGGCTTTCTTAGGGACAGTGTCAGGACCTTGGTTAGAAATGAGTCAGGATATTAGCTCAGGAGAGTGTCAGGATTTTAGTTCTTGCTGGCAGCAGGGCCTATATTAAGGACAGATTCCGGGCCTTTGTTAGATTCAGTGTCATGGCCTTAGTTAGGAGTAGTCAGGGCCTTAGTTAGGGAGAGCATTAGGGTTTCAGTTAGCATAAGATGAAGGAGATTATCTCGGGACAGAGTCAGGTCCCAGGCCAGAGATAGTGAAAGGAAATGACCAAGGGATAACGAGAAGACCTTAGTTATTGAGAGCATCAGGGCCTTAGTTAACAGCAGCATGAGCGCCTTAATCAGGACCAGCGCCAGGGCTTGATGTACGGACAGCGTCAGAGCCTAACTAAGGTACAGCAACAGGGCCTAAGTGGGGCCTATCTTTAGGGCCTGAGTAAGGGACAGTATCAGGGCATGACTTAGGAGCAGCATAAAGGCCTCTGTAGGATCAGCATTAGGGTCTTCGTTAAAGCTATTATCAGGGCCTCCGTTAGGGATAGCCTCAAGGCCTCACTTAGGGACAGCGTCAGGGCTTACTTTGGGAAAGTTTCAGGACCTTGGTAAGACATGGGTCAGGCTATTAGCTCAGGATAATATCAGGTGTTCAGATATTGACGGCAGCAGGGCCTTAGTTAGAGGCAGTGTCAGGGCCTAAGTTAGGACTAGCATCAGAGCCTTTGTTAGGTACAGTGTCAGTGACTGAGTTAGGTGTAGTGTCAGAGCCTTAGTTAGGGACAGTGTCAGGGCCTGCATTAGGACGAGCTTCCAGGCCTCAGTTAGGGACAGGTTCACGGCCTCGGACCTAAATTCAGGGCCTCATTTAGGGACAGAATCAGGGATTTAGCTAGCATAAGGGGATCTACAGCTGAAAGCAACCTGAACACCACCACAAGCAGATGCAGAAGTGAACCATGCACGCTCCTATGAAGGAATATTCCACAGCAGTTGAGTACATTTTGTTTAAAGTTAGTAACACTATAAAAATTATGTTTTGAAGAAAACTCTGTTCAGAAGATGAAAGAATCTCGTTCTAAAGAATCTCTTTAGCTAATCTCGACATTAGCTAAAGAGAAGGTTAGGTTAAGGTCTAGGGAGAGTGTCAGGAAATGAACTAGGGATAGTGTCAAGACCTTAGTTACTTAGCACATCAGGACCTAATTTAGGAGCAGTGAGTGTCAGGGCTTCGGGTAGGAACAGCGTCAGAGCCTGACTTAGGAAGTGAGACAGGGCCTGAGTGAGGCCTAGCTTCAGGGCATTAGCTAGGGACAGTGTCAGGGCATGACTTAGGAGCAGCATAAGAGCCACGGTAGGATCAGCCTCAGGGGCTATGTTAAAGATATTATCAGGGCCTCTGGTAGGGACAGCCTCAAGGCCTCACTTAGAGACGGCATCAGGGCTTTCTTAGGGACAGTTTCAGGACCTTGGTAAGAGATGGGTCAAGAAATTAGCTCAGGGGCTTCCCAGGTGGCGCAGTGGTTGAGAATCTGCCTGCCAATGCAGGGGACACGGGTTCGACCCCTGGTCTGGGAAGATCCCACATGCCGCCGAGCGACTAAGCCCGTGAGCCACAACTGCTGAGCCTGCGCGTCTGGAGCCTGTGCTCCGCAACGTGAGAGGCCACGATAGTGAGAGGGCCGCGAACCGCGATGAAGAGTGGTCCCCACTTGCCGCAACTAGAGAAAGCCCTCACACAGAAACCAAGACCCAACATAGCCATAAATACATAAATAAATAAATAAATAAATAAATAAATAAATAAATAAATAAAATAAAAAAAAAAAAGAAATTAGCTCAGGATAGTGTCAGGACTTTAGATATTGTCGACAGCAGGGCCTTAGTTAGGGACAGTGTCAGGCCCTGAATTAGGACGAACATCGAGGCCTTAGGGACGGACAGGGTCACAGCCTCGAGAGTAATTTTAGGCCCTTAGTTAAGGACAGCAGCAGGGCTGTAGTTAGCATAAGAGGCACGACATTTGCTAGGGACAGGGTCAGGTTATGGTCTAGGGATAGTGTCAGGAAAGGACCTAAGCATAGTGTCAAAACCTTAGTTACTGAGACTATCAGATCCTTATTTACAACCAGTGTCAGGGCTTCAGGTAGGGACAGCATCAGAGCCTGACTTAGGGAGAGCGACAGGGCCTGAGTGAGGCCTAGCGTCAGGCCCTTAGCTGAGGACACTGTCAGGGCATGACTTAGGAACAGAATCAGCGCCTCTGTTGGATCAACCTTAGTGTGTTTGTTACAGATATGATAAGGGCCTGACTTAGTCACAGCTTCAAGGCCTCAGTTAGGGAAAGCTTCAGGGCCTGAGTTAGGGGCAGCCTCAGTTCGTAACATAGGGACAGCGACAGGGCTTTCTTAGGGACAGTGTCAGGAACTTGGTTAGAAATATGTCAGGATATTAACTCAGGCTAGTGTCCAGTTTTTAGTTATTGCTGACAGCAGGGCCTATATTAGGGGCAAATTCTGAGCCTTACTTAGAGACAGTGTCAGGGCCTGAGTTAGGACTAGCATCAGAGCCCTTGTAAAGTACAGTGTCAGGGCTTTAGTTAGGGACAGTGTCAGCGCCTCAGTTAGGATGAGCCTCCAACCTCAGTTAGGGACAGGTTGACGGCCTCGGGACTAATTTCAGGCTCTTAGTTAGAGACAGCATCAGGGATGTAGTTAGCATAAGAGGCTCGACAATAGCTAAAGACAAGTTTAGGTTAAGATCTAGGGATAGTGTCAGGAAATGACCTAGGGATAGTGTCAAGACCATAGCTAATTAGAGCATCAGTGCCTAATTTAGGCCAAGTGTCAGGGCTTCAGGTGGGGACAGTGTCTTAGCCTGACTTAGGGAGAGCGACAGGGCCTGAGTGATGCCTAGAGTCAGGGCCTTAGCTACGGACAGCGTCAGGGCATGACATAGGATCAACATAATGGTCTCTGTAAGATCAGCATTAGAGTTTAGTTAAAGACATTATCAGGACCTCTGTGAGGGACAGCCTCAGGGCCTCACTTAAGGCCAGTGTCAGGGCTAACGTTGGGAGAGTTTCAGGACCTTGGTAAGACATGGGTCAGGATATTAGCTCAGGATAATGTCAGGACTTTAGATATTGAGGGTAGCAGCGCCTACGTTAGGGAAAGTTCCAAGGCGTTAGTTAGGAGTAGCGGGCCTCTGATAGGTCCAGTGTCAGATCCTCAGTTAGCAATAGTGTTAGGGCCTTAGTTAGGGACAGTGTCAGGGCCGGATGTAGGGCGAGCATCTAGGCCTTAGTTCGGGACAGTTTCATGGTCTTGGGACTAAATTCAGTGCCTGAGGTAGGCACAGCCTAAGGACTTCAGTTAGCATAAGAGGCAGGACATTATCTAGTGGCCGTGTCAGGTTAACATCTAGGGATAGTGTCAGGAAATGACCTAAGGATAGTGTGAAGACCTTTGTTACGGAGAGTCTCAGGGCCTTATTCAGAACCAGTGTTAGGGCTTCAGGTAGGGACAGCATCAGAGCCTGACTTAGGGAGAGCGTTAGGGTCTGAGTGAGGCCTAGCATCAGACACTTAGTGGGGGACACTATCGGGGCATGACTTAGGAGCAGCATCAGGGCCTCTGTTGGATCAGCCTTAGGGTCTTAGTTAAAGACATGATCAGGGTCTGAGTTAGCCACAGCATCAAGGCCTGAGTTAGTTAGGGAAAGCTTCAGGGCCTCACTTAGGGACAGCGTCAGGGCTTACTTTGGGACAGTTTCAGGACCTTGGTAAGACATGGGTCAGGGTATTAGCTCCAGATAATGTCAGGACTTTAGATGTTGATGGCAGCAGCCCTTAGTTAGAGACAGTGTCAGGCCCTGAGTTACGACTAGCATCAGAGTCTTTGTTAGATACAATGTACGGGACTGAATTAGGAGTAGAGTCAGGGCCTTAGTTAGTGACAGTGTCAGGGCCTGACTTAGGGAGAGCGACAGGGCCTGAGTGAGGCTTAGCATCAGGCCCTTAGCTGGGCACACTGTCAGGGCATGACTTTGGAGCAGCATCAGCCTCTTTGCTGGATCAGCATTAAGGTCTTCGTTAGGTACATGATCAGGGCCTGAATTAGTCACAGCTTCAAGGCTTCAGTTAAGGAAAGCTTCAGGGCCTGAGTTAGGGACAGCCTCAGGTCTTCACTTAGGGACAGCGTCAGGGCTTACTTTGGGACAGTTTCAGGACCTTGGAAAGACATAGGTCAGGATATTAGCTCAGAATAATGTCAGGACTTTTGATAGTGATGGCAGCAGGGCCTTCGTTACAGACGGTTTCAGGGCCTGAGTTAGGCCTAGCATCAGAGACTTTGTTAGGTACAGTGTAAGGGACTGAGTTAGGAGTAGTGTCAGGGCCTTGCTTAGGGACAGTGTCAGGGTCTGATTTAAGTGTACTGTCTGAGACCTAGTTAGGGACAGTGTTAGGGCCTGAGTTAGGATTAGTGTCAAGGCCTTATTTAGGACCAATTTCAGGGCCTTAGTTTGGACTAGCATCAGAGCCATTGTTAGGAATCGTATGAGGACCTGAGTTAGGCATACTATCAGGGCCTTAGTTAGGGACACTTTTAGGGCCTGAGTTAGGATTAGTGTCAAGGCCTTATTTAGGACCAATTTTAGGGCTTTAGTTTGGACTAGCAACAAAGCCTTTGTAAGGTATCATGTCGGGGCCTCAGTTAGGTGTAGTGTCAGGGCCATTGTTAGGGACAGTATCAGTGCCTGACGTAGGAGAAGTTCAGGGCCTTAGCCAGGGAAAGTGTCAGGGAATTAGTTAGGGACATTATCAGGGCCTGAATTAGCAGTAGTGTCCAAAGTCCTTAGTGAGGAGAGTAAGGAGTAAGTCAGGACTCAGGCCCTGACACTGTTCTTAAATAAGGCCCTGACATTACCTGTAACACAGGTCCTGATCTGATTCCTATCATAGGCGCTGATGTTGGACTGACTTAACTAAGGCCCTGACACTGGTCCTAACTAAAGCTGTGACACTACTCTTAACTCAGGCCCTGACACTGTCCCTAACAAAGCCTCTGACACTACTCCTAAATCAGGCACTGACGCTGTCCCTAACTAAGGCCCTGACATACACCTAACTCAGGCCCTGACACTGTCTCTAACTAAGGCCCTGATACTACTCCAAACTCAGCACTGACACTGTCACTAACTAAGGCCCTGACACTATTCATAGCTCACGCCCTAACACAACTCCTAAATCATGCCATGACAATGTCCGTAACTAAGGCCCTGACACTACTACTATCTCAAGCAATGACACTGTCCCTAACTTAGGCCCTGACTCTACTCCTGACTCAAGCACTGACACTGGCCCTAACTTAGGCTGTGACGCTACTCCTAACTAAGCAACTGACACTGTCCCTAACTAAGGCCCGGACACTACTCCCTACTCAGGCACTGATAATGTCACTAAGGCCGTGACACTACTCCCAAAATAGGCATTGAGACTGTCCCTAAATACGCCCTGACAGTACTCCCAACTCAGGCACTGACACTGTCCCTAACTAAGGCCCTGACACTACTCCCAAACTAGGCACTGACATTGTCCCTAACTAAGGCCCTGACATTACTCTCAACTCAGGCACTAACACTGTCCCTAACTAAGGACTTGACACTACTCTTAACTCAGGCCCTGGCACAGTCCCTAACAAAGGCCTGCCACTACCCCCAACTCTGGCACTGAGAGTGTCCCTAACTACGGCCATCACACTACTCCTAACTCAGGCACTGACGCTGTCCCTAAGTAAGGCCCTGACACTACTCCCAACGCAGGCACTGACGCTGTCCCTTACTAAGTCTCTGACACTACTCCCTACACAGGCATTGACACTGTCCCTAACTAAGGCCCTCACACTACTACTTACTTAGGCACTGACACGCTACCTAACTAAGGCCCTGAGACTACTTCTACCTCAGACCCTGACACTGTCCCTAACGAAGGGCTTGATATTACTCCCAACACAGGCACTGACACTCTCCCTAACTAAGGCCTTGACACTACTTTTAACTCATGCCCTGATGCTGTCCCCAAAAAAGACCCTGAGACTATTCCCAACTCAGGCACTGACACTCTCCCTAACTAAGACCCTGACACTACTCCCATCTCAGCCACTGACACTGTCCCTAATGCCCTGACACTACTTCCAACTCAGGCACTGACACAGTCCCTAACTAGGCCCTGACACTACTCCCAACTCAGGCACTGACCCTGTCCCTAACTAAGGCCCTGACATAACTCCCAACTCCGGCACTGACACTTTCTCTAACTAAGGCCCTGAAACTACTCCCAACTCAGACACTGACCCTGTCCCTAACTAGGCCCTGACACTACTCCCAACTCAGGCACTGACACTGTCCCTAACTAAGGCCCTGACATAACTCCCAAACCCGGCACTGACACTTTCTCTAACTAAGGCCCTGAAACTACTCACAACTCAGGCCCTGACACTGTTCCTAACTACCGGTCTCAGACTACTCCTAACTTAGGCCCTGACACTATTCCTAACACATTAACTGACACTGTCCCTAACTAAGGTCCTGAGACTATTCCTAACTCAGACACTGACACTGTCCATAACTTAGGCCATGTCACTACTCCCAACTCAGGCACTGACGCTGTTTCTAACTAAGGGTCTGACACTACTCCAAACTGAGACACTGACACTCTTCCAAATTAAGGCCTTGACACTACTCTTAACTCAGGGCCTGACACTGTCCACAATAAAGACCCTGACAAAAATCCCAACTTAGGCACTGACAATGTCCGTAACTAAGGCCCTGACACTATTCCCATCTCAGCCACTGACACTGTCCCTAACTATGGCCCTGACACTACTCCCAACGCAAGCACTGGTGCTGTCCCTAACTAAGGCACTGGCACTACTCCCAACTCGCCCTGGCGCTGTCCCTAACTAAGGCTCTGACACTACTCCCAATTCAGGCAATGACAGTGTCCCTAACTGAGGCAATGACACTACTCCCAACTCAAGCACTAAGGCTCTGGATCATTGTGATGACAAGCGCCATGGAGCATTGTGATGACAAGGGCCATGGAGAATTGGGATGACGGGTCCTGGTGCATTGTGGTGACAAGGGCCATGGAGCATTTTGATTACAGGGGTCATGGGGCATTGTGATGAAAGTGGTCATGGAACACTGTGATTAAAGTGGTCATGGAATATTTTGGTAAAAGTGGTCATGTAGCATTGTGATGAAAAGTGCTATGGAGCATTGGGATGACAGGGGTCATGGAGCATTTTAATGACAAGGGACATGGAGCATTGTGATGACAGAAGTCATGGAGCATTGTGGTGACCAGCGGCATGGAGCATTGTGAAGAAAGGAGTACTGTAACATTGTGAAGAAAGGGTCAAGGAGCATTTTGATTACAAGGATCATGGAGCATTGTGATGACAAGGGTCATGGAGCATTGTGATGACAAGAGTCATGGAGACTTGTGAGGACAGGGGGCATGGAGCTTTGTGATTTCACAGACATGTAGCATTTTAGAAAAGGGTCATGGAGCATGGTCATGAAAGGGGTCATGGAGCATTGTGATGATAAGGGCATGGAGCATTGTGATGACAGTGGCATGTAGCATTGCGATGACAAAGGTCATGGAGCATTGTGATGACAGGGGTTATGGAGCATTGTGATGACAAGGGCGTGGAGCATTGTGATGACAGTGGTCATGGAACATTGTGACGATAAGGGCATCGAGCCGAGTTAGGGACAGTCTAGCGGCCTTGGGAGTAAATTCAGTGCCTGAATTAGGCACAGCATAAGGTCTTTAGTTAGCATAAGAGGTAGGACATTAGCTCGGGACAGGGTTAGGGTAAAGGCTTGGAATCGTGTCAGGAAATGACCTAAGGATATTGTGAAGACCTTTGTTACTGATACTCTCAGGGACTTATTCAGAAGCAGTGTTAGGGCTTCAGGTAGGCACAGCATCAGGGCCTGACTTAGGGAGAGCGACAGGGCCTGAGTGAAGCCTAATGTCAGGCCCTTAGCTGGGGACACTGTCAGGGAATGATTTAGGAGCAGCATCAGTGCCTTTGTTGGATCAGCTTTAGGCTCTTAGTTAAAGACATGACCGGAGCGCTACTTAGTCACAGCGTCAAGGCCTCAGTTAGGGAAAGCTTCAGGGTCTGAGTTACAGACAGCCTCAAGTTTTCACTTAAAGACAGCGACAGGGCTTTCTTAGGGACAGTGTCAGGACCTTGGTTAGAAATGAGTCAGGATATTAGCTCAGGAGAGTGTCAGGATTTTAGTTCTTGCTGGCAGCAGGGCCTATATTAAGGACAGATTCCGGGCCTTTGTTAGATTCAGTGTCATGGCCTTAGTTAGGAGTAGTCAGGGCCTTAGTTAGGGAGAGCATTAGGGTTTCAGTTAGCATAAGATGAAGGAGATTATCTCGGGACAGAGTCAGGTCCCAGGCCAGAGATAGTGAAAGGAAATGACCAAGGGATAACGAGAAGACCTTAGTTATTGAGAGCATCAGGGCCTTAGTTAGCAGCAGCATGAGCGCCTTAATCAGGACCAGCGCCAGGGCTTGATGTACGGACAGCGTCAGAGCCTAACTAAGGTACAGCAACAGGGCCTAAGTGGGGCCTATCTTTAGGGCCTGAGTAAGGGACAGTATCAGGGCATGACTTAGGAGCAGCATAAAGGCCTCTGTAGGATCAGCATTAGGGTCTTCGTTAAAGCTATTATCAGGGCCTCCGTTAGGGATAGCCTCAAGGCCTCACTTAGGGACAGCGTCAGGGCTTACTTTGGGAAAGTTTCAGGACCTTGGTAAGACATGGGTCAGGCTATTAGCTCAGGATAATATCAGGTGTTCAGATATTGACGGCAGCAGGGCCTTAGTTAGAGGCAGTGTCAGGGCCTAAGTTAGGACTAGCATTAGAGCCTTTGTTAGGTACAGTGTCAGTGACTGAGTTAGGTGTAGTGTCAGAGCCTTAGTTAGGGACAGTGTCAGGGCCTGCATTAGGACGAGCTTCCAGGCCTCAGTTAGGGACAGGTTCACGGCCTCGGACCTAAATTCAGGGCCTCATTTAGGGACAGAATCAGGGATTTAGCTAGCATAAGGGGATCTACAGCTGAAAGCAACCTGAACACCACCACAAGCAGATGCAGAAGTGAACCATGCACGCTCCTATGAAGGAATATTCCACAGCAGTTGAGTACATTTTGTTTAAAGTTAGTAACACTATAAAAATTATGTTTTGAAGAAAACTCTGTTCAGAAGATGAAAGAATCTCGTTCTAAAGAATCTCTTTAGCTAATCTCGACATTAGCTAAAGAGAAGGTTAGGTTAAGGTCTAGGGAGAGTGTCAGGAAATGAACTAGGGATAGTGTCAAGACCTTAGTTACTTAGCACATCAGGACCTAATTTAGGAGCAGTGAGTGTCAGGGCTTCGGGTAGGAACAGCGTCAGAGCCTGACTTAGGAAGTGAGACAGGGCCTGAGTGAGGCCTAGCGTCAGGGCCTTAGCTAGGGACAGTGTCAGGGCATGACTTAGGAGCAGCATAAGAGCCACGGTAGGATCAGCCTCAGGGGCTATGTTAAAGATATTATCAGGGCCTCTGGTAGGGACAGCCTCAAGGCCTCACTTAGAGACAGCATCAGGGCTTTCTTAGGGACAGTTTCAGGACCTTGGTAAGAGATGGGTCAAGAAATTAGCTCAGGGGCTTCCCAGGTGGCGCAGTGGTTGAGAATCTGCCTGCCAATGCAGGGGACACGGGTTCGACCCCTGGTCTGGGAAGATCCCACATGCCGCCGAGCGACTAAGCCCGTGAGCCACAACTGCTGAGCCTGCGCGTCTGGAGCCTGTGCTCCGCAACGGGAGAGGCCACGATAGTGAGAGGGCCGCGAACCGCGATGAAGAGTGGTCCCCACTTGCCGCAACTAGAGAAAGCCCTCACACAGAAACCAAGACCCAACAGAGCCATAAATACATAAATAAATAAATAAATAAATAAATAAATAAATAAATAAATAAATAAATAAAATTTAAAAAAAAAAAGAAATTAGCTCAGGATAGTGTCAGGACTTTAGATATTGTCGACAGCAGGGCCTTAGTTAGGCACAGTGTCAGGCCCTGAATTAGGACGAACATCAAGGCCTTAGGGACGGACAGGGTCACAGCCTCGAGAGTAATTTTAGGCCCTTAGTTAAGGACAGCAGCAGGGCTGTAGTTAGCATAAGAGGCACGACATTTGCTAGGGACAGGGTCAGGTTATGGTCTAGGGATAGTGTCAGGAAAGGACCTAAGCATAGTGTCAAAACCTTAGTTACTGAGACTATCAGATCCTTATTTACAACCAGTGTCAGGGCTTCAGGTAGGGACAGCATCAGAGCCTGACTTAGGGAGAGCGACAGGGCCTGAGTGAGGCCTAGCGTCAGGCCCTTAGCTGAGGACACTGTCAGGGCTTGACTTAGGAACAGAATCAGCGCCTCTGTTGGATCAACCTTAGCGTCTTTGTTACAGATATGATCAGGGCCTGACTTAGTCACAGCTTCAAGGCCTCAGTTAGGGAAAGCTTCAGGGCCTGAGTTAGGGGCAGCCTCAGTTCGTAACATAGGGACAGCGACAGGGCTTTCTTAGGGACAGTGTCAGGACCTTGGTTAGAAATATGTCAGGATATTAACTCAGGCTAGTGTCCAGTTTTTAGTTATTGCTGACAGCAGGGCCTATATTAGGGGCAAATTCTGAGCCTTACTTAGAGACAGTGTCAGGGCCTGAGTTAGGACTAGCATCAGAGCCCTTGTAAAGTACAGTGTCAGGGCTTTAGTTAGGTACAGTGTCAGCGCCTCAGTTAGGATGAGCCTCCAACCTCAGTTAGGGACAGGTTGACGGCCTCGGGACTAATTTCAGGCTCTTAGTTAGAGACAGCATCAGGGATGTAGTTAGCATAAGAGGCTCGACAATAGCTAAAGACAAGTTTAGGTTAAGATCTAGGGATAGTGTCAGGAAATGACCTAGGGATAGTGTCAAGACCATAGCTAATTAGAGCATCAGTGCCTAATTTAGGCCAAGTGTCAGGGCTTCAGGTGGGGACAGAGTCTTAGCCTGACTTAGGGAGAGCGACAGGGCCTGAGTGATGCCTAGAGTCAGGGCCTTAGCTACGGACAGCGTCAGGGCATGACATAGGATCAACATAATGGTCTCTGTAAGATCAGCATTAGAGTTTAGTTAAAGACATTATCAGGACCTCTGTGAGGGACAGCCTCAGGGCCTCACTTAAGGCCAGTGTCAGGGCTAACGTTGGGAGAGTTTCAGGACCTTGGTAAGACATGGGTCAGGATATTAGCTCAGGATAATGTCAGGACTTTAGATATTGATGGTAGCAGCGCCTACGTTAGGGAAAGTTCCAAGGCGTTAGTTAGGAGTAGCGGGCCTCTGATAGGTCCAGTGTCAGATCCTCAGTTAGCAATAGTGTTAGGGCCTTAGTTAGGGACAGTGTCAGGGCCGGATGTAGGGCGAGCATCTAGGCCTTAGTTCGGGACAGTTTCATGGTCTTGGGACTAAATTCAGTGCCTGAGGTAGGCACAGCCTAAGGACTTCAGTTAGCATAAGAGGCAGGACATTATCTAGTGGCCGTGTCAGTTTAACATCTAGGGATAGTGTCAGGAAATGACCTAAGGATAGTGTGAAGACCTTTGTTACGGAGACTCTCAGGGCCTTATTCAGAACCAGTGTTAGGGCTTCAGGTAGGGACAGCATCAGAGCCTGACTTAGGGAGAGCGTTAGGGTCTGAGTGAGGCCTAGCATCAGACACTTAGTGGGGGACACTATCGGGGCATGACTTAGGAGCAGCATCAGGGCCTCTGTTGGATCAGCCTTAGGGTCTTAGTTAAAGACATGATCAGGGTCTGAGTTAGTCACAGCATCAAGGCCTGAGTTAGTTAGGGAAAGCTTCAGGGCCTCACTTAGGGACAGCGTCAGGGCTTACTTTGGGACAGTTTCAGGACCTTGGTAAGACATGGGTCAGGGTATGAGCTCCAGATAATGTCAGGACTTTAGATGTTGATGGCAGCAGCCCTTAGTTAGAGACAGTGTCAGGCCCTGAGTTACGACTAGCATCAGAGTCTTTGTTAGATACAATGTACGGGACTGAATTAGGAGTAGAGTCAGGGCCTTAGTTAGTGACAGTGTCAGGGCCTGACTTAAGGAGAGCGACAGGGCCTGAGTGAGGCTTAGCATCAGGCCCTTAGCTGGGCACACTGTCAGGGCATGACTTTGGAGCAGCATCAGCCTCTTTGCTGGATCAGCATTAAGGTCTTCGTTAGGTACATGATCAGGGCCTGAATTAGTCACAGCTTCAAGGCTTCAGTTAAGGAAAGCTTCAGGGCCTGAGTTAGGGACAGCCTCAGGTCTTCACTTAGGGACAGCGTCAGGGCTTACTTTGGGACAGTTTCAGGACCTTGGAAAGACATAGGTCAGGATATTAGCTCAGAATAATGTCAGGACTTTTGATAGTGATGGCAGCAGGGCCTTCGTTACAGACGGTTTCAGGGCCTGAGTTAGGCCTAGCATCAGAGACTTTGTTAGGTACAGTGTAAGGGACTGAGTTAGGAGTAGTGTCAGGGCCTTGCTTAGGGACAGTGTCAGGGTCTGATTTAAGTGTACTGTCTGAGACCTAGTTAGGGACAGTGTTAGGGCCTGAGTTAGGATTAGTGTCAAGGCCTTATTTAGGACCAATTTCAGGGCCTTAGTTTGGACTAGCATCAGAGCCATTGTTAGGAATCGTATGAGGACCTGAGTTAGGCATACTATCAGGGCCTTAGTTAGGGACAGTTTTAGGGCCTGAGTTAGGATTAGTGTCAAGGCCTTATTTAGGACCAATTTTAGGGCTTTAGTTTGGACTAGCAACAAAGCCTTTGTAAGGTATCATGTCGGGGCCTCAGTTAGGTGTAGTGTCAGGGCCATTGTTAGGGACAGTATCAGTGCCTGACGTAGGAGAAGTTCAGGGCCTTAGCCAGGGAAAGTGTCAGGGAATTAGTTAGGGACATTATCAGGGCCTGAATTAGCAGTAGTGTCCAAAGTCCTTAGTGAGGAGAGTAAGGAGTAAGTCAGGACTCAGGCCCTGACACTGTTCTTAAATAAGGCCCTGACATTACCTGTAACACAGGTCCTGATCTGATTCCTATCATAGGCGCTGATGTTGGACTGACTTAACTAAGGCCCTGACACTGGTCCTAACTAAAGCTGTGACACTACTCTTAACTCAGGCCCTGACACTGTCCCTAACAAAGCCTCTGACACTACTCCTAAATCAGGCACTGACGCTGTCCCTAACTAAGGCCCTGACATACACCTAACTCAGGCCCTGACACTGTCTCTAACTAAGGCCCTGATACTACTCCAAACTCAGCACTGACACTGTCACTAACTAAGGCCCTGACACTATTCATAGCTCACGCCCTAACACAACTCCTAAATCATGCCATGACAATGTCCGTAACTAAGGCCCTGACACTACTACTATCTCAAGCAATGACACTGTCCCTAACTTAGGCCCTGACTCTACTCCTGACTCAGGAACTGACACTGGCCCTAACTTAGGCTGTGACGCTACTCCTAACTAAGCAACTGACACTGTCCCTAACTAAGGCCCGGACACTACTCCCTACTCAGGCACTGATAATGTCACTAAGGCCGTGACACTACTCCCAAAATAGGCATTGAGACTGTCCCTAAATACGCCCTGACAGTACTCCCAACTCAGGCACTGACACTGTCCCTAACTAAGGCCCTGACACTACTCCCAAACTAGGCACTGACATTGTCCCTAACTAAGGCCCTGACATTACTCTCAACTCAGGCACTAACACTGTCCCTAACTAAGGACTTGACACTACTCTTAACTCAGGCCCTGGCACAGTCCCTAACAAAGGCCTGCCACTACCCCCAACTCTGGCACTGAGAGTGTCCCTAACTACGGCCATCACACTACTCCTAACTCAGGCACTGACGCTGTCCCTAAGTAAGGCCCTGACACTACTCCCAACGCAGGCACTGACGCTGTCCCTTACTAAGTCTCTGACACTACTCCCTACACAGGCATTGACACTGTCCCTAACTAAGGCCCTCACACTACTACTTACTTAGGCACTGACACGCTACCTAACTAAGGCCCTGAGACTACTTCTACCTCAGACCCTGACACTGTCCCTAACGAAGGGCTTGATATTACTCCCAACACAGGCACTGACACTCTCCCTAACTAAGGCCTTGACACTACTTTTAACTCATGCCCTGATGCTGTCCCCAAAAAAGACCCTGAGACTATTCCCAACTCAGGCACTGACACTCTCCCTAACTAAGACCCTGACACTACTCCCATCTCAGCCACTGACACTGTCCCTAATGCCCTGACACTACTTCCAACTCAGGCACTGACACAGTCCCTAACTAGGCCCTGACACTACTCCCAACTCAGGCACTGACCCTGTCCCTAACTAAGGCCCTGACATAACTCCCAACTCCGGCACTGACACTTTCTCTAACTAAGGCCCTGAAACTACTCCCAACTCAGACACTGACCCTGTCCCTAACTAGGCCCTGACACTACTCCCAACTCAGGCACTGACACTGTCCCTAACTAAGGCCCTGACATAACTCCCAAACCCGGCACTGACACTTTCTCTAACTAAGGCCCTGAAACTACTCACAACTCAGGCCCTGACACTGTTCCTAACTACCGGTCTCAGACTACTCCTAACTTAGGCCCTGACACTATTCCTAACACATTAACTGACACTGTCCCTAACTAAGGTCCTGAGACTATTCCTAACTCAGACACTGACACTGTCCATAACTTAGGCCATGTCACTACTCCCAACTCAGGCACTGACGCTGTTTCTAACTAAGGGTCTGACACTACTCCAAACTGAGACACTGACACTCTTCCAAATTAAGGCCTTGACACTACTCTTAACTCAGGGCCTGACACTGTCCACAATAAAGACCCTGACAAAAATCCCAACTTAGGCACTGACAATGTCCGTAACTAAGGCCCTGACACAATTCCCATCTCAGCCACTGACACTGTCCCTAACTATGGCCCTGACACTACTCCCAACGCAAGCACTGGTGCTGTCCCTAACTAAGGCACTGGCACTACTCCCAACTCGCCCTGGCGCTGTCCCTAACTAAGGCTCTGACACTACTCCCAATTCAGGCAATGACAGTGTCCCTAACTGAGGCAATGACACTACTCCAAACTCAAGCACTAAGGCTCTGGATCATTGTGATGACAAGCGCCATGGAGCATTGTGATGACAAGGGCCATGGAGAATTGGGATGACGGGTCCTGTTGCATTGTGGTGACAAGGGCCATGGAGCATTTTGATTACAGGGGTCATGGGGCATTGTGATGAAAGTGGTCATGGAACACTGTGATTAAAGTGGTCATGGAATATTTTGGTAAAAGTGGTCATGTAGCATTGTGATGAAAAGTGCTATGGAGCATTGGGATGACAGGGGTCATGGAGCATTTTAATGACAAGGGACATGGAGCATTGTGATGACAGAAGTCATGGAGCATTGTGGTGACCAGCGGCATGGAGCATTGTGAAGAAAGGAGTACTGTAACATTGTGAAGAAAGGGTCAAGGAGCATTTTGATTACAAGGATCATGGAGCATTGTGATGACAAGGGTCATGGAGCATTGTGATGACAAGAGTCATGGAGACTTGTGAGGACAGGGGGCATGGAGCTTTGTGATTTCACAGACATGTAGCATTTTAGAAAAGGGTCATGGAGCATGGTCATGAAAGGGGTCATGGAGCATTGTGATGATAAGGGCATGGAGCATTGTGATGACAGTGGCATGTAGCATTGTGATGACAAAGGTCATGGAGCATTGTGATGACAGGGGTTATGGAGCATTGTGATGACAAGGGCGTGGAGCATTGTGATGACAGTGGTCATGGAACATTGTGACGATAAGGGCATCGAGCCGAGTTAGGGACAGTCTAGCGGCCTTGGGAGTAAATTCAGTGCCTGAATTAGGCACAGCATAAGGTCTTTAGTTAGCATAAGAGGTAGGACATTAGCTCGGGACAGGGTTAGGGTAAAGGCTTGGAATCGTGTCAGGAAATGACCTAAGGATATTGTGAAGACCTTTGTTACTGATACTCTCAGGGACTTATTCAGAAGCAGTGTTAGGGCTTCAGGTAGGCACAGCATCAGGGCCTGACTTAGGGAGAGCGACAGGGCCTGAGTGAAGCCTAATGTCAGGCCCTTAGCTGGGGACACTGTCAGGGAATGATTTAGGAGCAGCATCAGTGCCTTTGTTGGATCAGCTTTAGGCTCTTAGTTAAAGACATGACCGGAGCGCTACTTAGTCACAGCGTCAAGGCCTCAGTTAGGGAAAGCTTCAGGGTCTGAGTTACAGACAGCCTCAAGTTTTCACTTAAAGACAGCGACAGGGCTTTCTTAGGGACAGTGTCAGGACCTTGGTTAGAAATGAGTCAGGATATTAGCTCAGGAGAGTGTCAGGATTTTAGTTCTTGCTGGCAGCAGGGCCTATATTAAGGACAGATTCCGGGCCTTTGTTAGATTCTGTGTCATGGCCTTAGTTAGGAGTAGTCAGGGCCTTAGTTAGGGAGAGCATTAGGGTTTCAGTTAGCATAAGATGCAGGAGATTATCTCGGGACAGAGTCAGGTCCCAGGCCAGAGATAGTGAAAGGAAATGACCAAGGGATAACGAGAAGACCTTAGTTATTGAGAGCATCAGGGCCTTAGTTAGCAGCAGCATGAGCGCCTTAATCAGGACCAGCGCCAGGGCTTGATGTACGAACAGCGTCAGAGCCTAACTAAGGTAGAGCACAGGGCCTAAGTGAGGCCTATCTTTAGGGCCTGAGTAAGGGACAGTATCAGGGCATGACTTAGGAGCAGCATAAAGGCCTCTGTAGGATCAGCATTAGGGTCTTCGTTAAAGCTATTATCAGGGCCTCCGTTAGGGATAGCCTCAAGGCCTCACTTAGGGACAGAGTCAGGGCTTACTTTGGGAAAGTTTCAGGACCTTGGTAAGACATGGGTCAGGCTATTAGCTCAGGATAATATCAGGTGTTCAGATATTGACGGCAGCAGGGCCTTAGTTAGAGGCAGTGTCAGGGCCTAAGTTAGGACTAGCATTAGAGCCTTTGTTAGGTACAGTGTCAGTGACTGAGTTAGGTGTAGTGTCAGAGACTTAGTTAGGGACAGTGTCAGGGCCTGCATTAGGACGAGCTTCCAGGCCTCAGTTAGGGACAGGTTCACGGCCTCGGACCTAAATTCAGGGCCTCATTTAGGGACAGAATCAGGGATTTAGCTAGCATAAGGGGATCTACAGCTGAAAGCAACCTGAACACCACCACAAGCAGATGCAGAAGTGAACCATGCACGCTCCTATGAAGGAATATTCCACAGCAGTTGAGTACATTTTGTTTAAAGTTAGTAACACTATAAAAATTATGTTTTGAAGAAAACTCTGTTCAGAAGATGAAAGAATCTCGTTCTAAAGAATCTCTTTAGCTAATCTCGACATTAGCTAAAGAGAAGGTTAGGTTAAGGTCTAGGGAGAGTGTCAGGAAATGAACTAGGGATAGTGTCAAGACCTTAGTTACTTAGCACATCAGGACCTAATTTAGGAGCAGTGAGTGTCAGGGCTTCGGGTAGGAACAGCGTCAGAGCCTGACTTAGGAAGTGAGACAGGGCCTGAGTGAGGCCTAGCGTCAGGGCCTTAGCTAGGGACAGTGTCAGGGCATGACTTAGGAGCAGCATAAGAGCCACGGTAGGATCAGCCTCAGGGGCTATGTTAAAGATATTATCAGGGCCTCTGGTAGGGACAGCCTCAAGGCCTCACTTAGAGACAGCATCAGGGCTTTCTTAGGGACAGTTTCAGGACCTTGGTAAGAGATGGGTCAAGAAATTAGCTCAGGGGCTTCCCAGGTGGCGCAGTGGTTGAGAATCTGCCTGCCAATGCAGGGGACACGGGTTCGACCCCTGGTCTGGGAAGATCCCACATGACGCCGAGCGACTAAGCCCGTGAGCCACAACTGCTGAGCCTGCGCGTCTGGAGCCTGTGCTCCACAACGGGAGAGGCCACGATAGTGAGAGGGCCGCGAACCGCGATGAAGAGTGGTCCCCACTTGCCGCAACTAGAGAAAGCCCTCACACAGAAACCAAGACCCAACAGAGCCATAAATACATAAATAAATAAATAAATAAATAAATAAATAAATAAATAAATAAATAAATAAAATTAAAAAAAAAAAGAAATTAGCTCAGGATAGTGTCAGGACTTTAGATATTGTCGACAGCAGGGCCTTAGTTAGGCACAGTGTCAGGCCCTGAATTAGGACGAACATCAAGGCCTTAGGGACGGACAGGGTCACAGCCTCGAGAGTAATTTTAGGCCCTTAGTTAAGGACAGCAGCAGGTCTGTAGTTAGCATAAGAGGCACGACATTTGCTAGGGACAGGGTCAGGTTATGGTCTAGGGATAGTGTCAGGAAAGGACCTAAGCATAGTGTCAAAACCTTAGTTACTGAGACTATCAGATCCTTATTTACAACCAGTGTCAGGGCTTCAGGTAGGGACAGCATCAGAGCCTGACTTAGGGAGAGCGACAGGGCCTGAGTGAGGCCTAGCGTCAGGCCCTTAGCTGAGGACACTGTCAGGGCATGACTTAGGAACAGAATCAGCGCCTCTGTTGGATCAACCTTAGCGTCTTTGTTACAGATATGATCAGGGCCTGACTTAGTCACAGCTTCAAGGTCTCAGTTAGGGAAAGCTTCAGGGCCTGAGTTAGGGGCAGCCTCAGTTCGTAACATAGGGACAGCGACAGGGCTTTCTTAGGGACAGTGTCAGGACCTTGGTTAGAAATATGTCAGGATATTAACTCAGGCTAGTGTCCAGTTTTTAGTTATTGCTGACAGCAGGGCCTATATTAGGGGCAAATTCTGAGCCTTACTTAGAGACAGTGTCAGGGCCTGAGTTAGGACTAGCATCAGAGCCCTTGTAAAGTACAGTGTCAGGGCTTTAGTTAGGGACAGTGTCAGCGCCTCAGTTAGGATGAGCCTCCAACCTCAGTTAGGGACAGGTTGACGGCCTCGGGACTAATTTCAGGCTCTTAGTTAGAGACAGCATCAGGGATGTAGTTAGCATAAGAGGCTCGACAATAGCTAAAGACAAGTTTAGGTTAAGATCTAGGGATAGTGTCAGGAAATGACCTAGGGATAGTGTCAAGACCATAGCTAATTAGAGCATCAGTGCCTAATTTAGGCCAAGTGTCAGGGCTTCAGGTGGGGACAGAGTCTTAGCCTGACTTAGGGAGAGCGACAGGGCCTGAGTGATGCCTAGAGTCAGGGCCTTAGCTACGGACAGCGTCAGGGCATGACATAGGATCAACATAATGGTCTCTGTAAGATCAGCATTAGAGTTTAGTTAAAGACATTATCAGGACCTCTGTGAGGGACAGCCTCAGGGCCTCACTTAAGGCCAGTGTCAGGGCTAACGTTGGGAGAGTTTCAGGACCTTGGTAAGACATGGGTCAGGATATTAGCTCAGGATAATGTCAGGACTTTAGATATTGATGGTAGCAGCGCCTACGTTAGGGAAAGTTCCAAGGCGTTAGTTAGGAGTAGCGGGCCTCTGATAGGTCCAGTGTCAGATCCTCAGTTAGCAATAGTGTTAGGGCCTTAGTTAGGGACAGTGTCAGGGCCGGATGTAGGGCGAGCATCTAGGCCTTAGTTCGGGACAGTTTCATGGTCTTGGGACTAAATTCAGTGCCTGAGGTAGGCACAGCCTAAGGACTTCAGTTAGCATAAGAGGCAGGACATTATCTAGTGGCCGTGTCAGGTTAACATCTAGGGATAGTGTCAGGAAATGACCTAAGGATAGTGTGAAGACCTTTGTTACGGAGACTCTCAGGGCCTTATTCAGAACCAGTGTTAGGGCTTCAGGTAGGGACAGCATCAGAGCCTGACTTAGGGAGAGCGTTAGGGTCTGAGTGAGGCCTAGCATCAGACACTTAGTGGGGGACACTATCGGGGCATGACTTAGGAGCAGCATCAGGGCCTCTGTTGGATCAGCCTTAGGGTCTTAGTTAAAGACATGATCAGGGTCTGAGTTAGTCACAGCATCAAGGCCTGAGTTAGTTAGGGAAAGCTTCAGGGCCTCACTTAGGGACAGCGTCAGGGCTTACTTTGGGACAGTTTCAGGACCTTGGTAAGACATGGGTCAGGGTATTAGCTCCAGATAATGTCAGGACTTTAGATGTTGATGGCAGCAGCCCTTAGTTAGAGACAGTGTCAGGCCCTGAGTTACGACTAGCATCAGAGTCTTTGTTAGATACAATGTACGGGACTGAATTAGGAGTAGAGTCAGGGCCTTAGTTAGTGACAGTGTCAGGGCCTGACTTAGGGAGAGCGACAGGGCCTGAGTGAGGCTTAGCATCAGGCCCTTAGCTGGGCACACTGTCAGGGCATGACTTTGGAGCAGCATCAGCCTCTTTGCTGGATCAGCATTAAGGTCTTCGTTAGGTACATGATCAGGGCCTGAATTAGTCACAGCTTCAAGGCTTCAGTTCAGGAAAGCTTCAGGGCCTGAGTTAGGGACAGCCTCAGGTCTTCACTTAGGGACAGCGTCAGGGCTTACTTTGGGACAGTTTCAGGACCTTGGAAAGACATAGGTCAGGATATTAGCTCAGAATAATGTCAGGACTTTTGATAGTGATGGCAGCAGGGCCTTCGTTACAGACGGTTTCAGGGCCTGAGTTAGGCCTAGCATCAGAGACTTTGTTAGGTACAGTGTAAGGGACTGAGTTAGGAGTAGTGTCAGGGCCTTGCTTAGGGACAGTGTCAGGGTCTGATTTAAGTGTACTGTCTGAGACCTAGTTAGGGACAGTGTTAGGGCCTGAGTTAGGATTAGTGTCAAGGCCTTATTTAGGACCAATTTCAGGGCCTTAGTTTGGACTAGCATCAGAGCCATTGTTAGGAATCGTATGAGGACCTGAGTTAGGCATACTATCAGGGCCTTAGTTAGGGACAGTTTTAGGGCCTGAGTTAGGATTAGTGTCAAGGCCTTATTTAGGACCAATTTTAGGGCTTTAGTTTGGACTAGCAACAAAGCCTTTGTAAGGTATCATGTCGGGGCCTCAGTTAGGTGTAGTGTCAGGGCCATTGTTAGGGACAGTATCAGTGCCTGACGTAGGAGAAGTTCAGGGCCTTAGCCAGGGAAAGTGTCAGGGAATTAGTTAGGGACATTATCAGGGCCTGAATTAGCAGTAGTGTCCAAAGTCCTTAGTGAGGAGAGTAAGGAGTAAGTCAGGACTCAGGCCCTGACACTGTTCTTAAATAAGGCCCTGACATTACCTGTAACACAGGTCCTGATCTGATTCCTATCATAGGCGCTGATGTTGGACTGACTTAACTAAGGCCCTGACACTGGTCCTAACTAAAGCTGTGACACTACTCTTAACTCAGGCCCTGACACTGTCCCTAACAAAGCCTCTGACACTACTCCTAAATCAGGCACTGACGCTGTCCCTAACTAAGGCCCTGACATACACCTAACTCAGGCCCTGACACTGTCTCTAACTAAGGCCCTGATACTACTCCTAACTCAGCACTGACACTGTCACTAACTAAGGCCCTGACACTATTCATAGCTCACGCCCTAACACAACTCCTAAATCATGCCATGACAATGTCCGTAACTAAGGCCCTGACACTACTCCTATCTCAAGCAATGACACTGTCCCTAACTTAGGCCCTGACTCTACTCCTGACTCAGGCACTGACACTGGCCCTAACTTAGGCTGTGACGCTACTCCTAACTAAGCAACTGACACTGTCCCTAACTAAGGCCCGGACACTACTCCCTACTCAGGCACTGATAATGTCACTAAGGCCGTGACACTACTCCCAAAATAGGCATTGAGACTGTCCCTAAATACGCCCTGACAGTACTCCCAACTCAGGCACTGACACTGTCCCTAACTAAGGCCCTGACACTACTCCCAAACTAGGCACTGACATTGTCCCTAACTAAGGCCCTGACATTACTCTCAACTCAGGCACTAACACTGTCCCTAACTAAGGACTTGACACTACTCTTAACTCAGGCCCTGGCACAGTCCCTAACAAAGGCCTGCCACTACCCCCAACTCTGGCACTGAGAGTGTCCCTAACTACGGCCATCACACTACTCCTAACTCAGGCACTGACGCTGTCCCTAAGTAAGGCCCTGACACTACTCCCAACGCAGGCACTGACGCTGTCCCTTACTAAGTCTCTGACACTACTCCCTACACAGGCATTGACACTGTCCCTAACTAAGGCCCTCACACTACTACTTACTTAGGCACTGACACGCTACCTAACTAAGGCCCTGAGACTACTTCTACCTCAGACCCTGACACTGTCCCTAACGAAGGGCTTGATATTACTCCCAACACAGGCACTGACACTCTCCCTAACTAAGGCCTTGACACTACTTTTAACTCATGCCCTGATGCTGTCCCCAAAAAAGACCCTGAGACTATTCCCAACTCAGGCACTGACACTCTCCCTAACTAAGACCCTGACACTACTCCCATCTCAGCCACTGACACTGTCCCTAATGCCCTGACACTACTTCCAACTCAGGCACTGACACAGTCCCTAACTAGGCCCTGACACTACTCCCAACTCAGGCACTGACCCTGTCCCTAACTAAGGCCCTGACATAACTCCCAACTCCGGCACTGACACTTTCTCTAACTAAGGCCCTGAAACTACTCCCAACTCAGACACTGACCCTGTCCCTAACTAGGCCCTGACACTACTCCCAACTCAGGCACTCACACTGTCCCTAACTAAGGCCCTGACATAACTCCCAAACCCGGCACTGACACTTTCTCTAACTAAGGCCCTGAAACTACTCACAACTCAGGCCCTGACACTGTTCCTAACTACCGGTCTCAGACTACTCCTAACTTAGGCCCTGACACTATTCCTAACACATTAACTGACACTGTCCCTAACTAAGGTCCTGAGACTATTCCTAACTCAGACACTGACACTGTCCATAACTTAGGCCATGTCACTACTCCCAACTCAGGCACTGACGCTGTTTCTAACTAAGGGTCTGACACTACTCCAAACTGAGACACTGACACTCTTCCAAATTAAGGCCTTGACACTACTCTTAACTCAGGGCCTGACACTGTCCACAATAAAGACCCTGACAAAAATCCCAACTTAGGCACTGACAATGTCCGTAACTAAGGCCCTGACACTATTCCCATCTCAGCCACTGACACTGTCCCTAACTATGGCCCTGACACTACTCCCAACGCAAGCACTGGTGCTGTCCCTAACTAAGGCACTGGCACTACTCCCAACTCGCCCTGGCGCTGTCCCTAACTAAGGCTCTGACACTACTCCCAATTCAGGCAATGACAGTGTCCCTAACTGAGGCAATGACACTACTCCCAACTCAAGCACTAAGGCTCTGGATCATTGTGATGACAAGCGCCATGGAGCATTGTGATGACAAGGGCCATGGAGAATTGGGATGACGGGTCCTGGTGCATTGTGGTGACAAGGGCCATGGAGCATTTTGATTACAGGGGTCATGGGGCATTGTGATGAAAGTGGTCATGGAACACTGTGATTAAAGTGGTCATGGAATATTTTGGTAAAAGTGGTCATGTAGCATTGTGATGAAAAGTGCTATGGAGCATTGGGATGACAGGGGTCATGGAGCATTTTAATGACAAGGGACATGGAGCATTGTGATGACAGAAGTCATGGAGCATTGTGGTGACCAGCGGCATGGAGCATTGTGAAGAAAGGAGTACTGTAACATTGTGAAGAAAGGGTCAAGGAGCATTTTGATTACAAGGATCATGGAGCATTGTGATGACAAGGGTCATGGAGCATTGTGATGACAAGAGTCATGGAGACTTGTGAGGACAGGGGGCATGGAGCTTTGTGATTTCACAGACATGTAGCATTTTAGAAAAGGGTCATGGAGCATGGTCATGAAAGGGGTCATGGAGCATTGTGATGATAAGGGCATGGAGCATTGTGATGACAGTGGCATGTAGCATTGCGATGACAAAGGTCATGGAGCATTGTGATGACAGGGGTTATGGAGCATTGTGATGACAAGGGCGTGGAGCATTGTGATGACAGTGGTCATGGAACATTGTGACGATAAGGGCATCGAGCCGAGTTAGGGACAGTCTAGCGGCCTTGGGAGTAAATTCAGTGCCTGAATTAGGCACAGCATAAGGTCTTTAGTTAGCATAAGAGGTAGGACATTAGCTCGGGACAGGGTTAGGGTAAAGGCTTGGAATCGTGTCAGGAAATGACCTAAGGATATTGTGAAGACCTTTGTTACTGATACTCTCAGGGACTTATTCAGAAGCAGTGTTAGGGCTTCAGGTAGGCACAGCATCAGGGCCTGACTTAGGGAGAGCGACAGGGCCTGAGTGAAGCCTAATGTCAGGCTCTTAGCTGGGGACACTGTCAGGGAATGATTTAGGAGCAGCATCAGTGCCTTTGTTGGATCAGCTTTAGGCTCTTAGTTAAAGACATGACCGGAGCGCTACTTAGTCACAGCGTCAAGGCCCCAGTTAGGGAAAGCTTCAGGGTCTGAGTTACAGACAGCCTCAAGTTTTCACTTAAAGACAGCGACAGGGCTTTCCTAGGGACAGTGTCAGGACCTTGGTTAGAAATGAGTCAGGATATTAGCTCAGGAGAGTGTCAGGATTTTAGTTCTTGCTGGCAGCAGGGCCTATATTAAGGACAGATTCCGGGCCTTTGTTAGATTCAGTGTCATGGCCTTAGTTAGGAGTAGTCAGGGCCTTAGTTAGGGAGAGCATTAGGGTTTCAGTTAGCATAAGATGCAGGAGATTATCTCGGGACAGAGTCAGGTCCCAGGCCAGAGATAGTGAAAGGAAATGACCAAGGGATAACGAGAAGACCTTAGTTATTGAGAGCATCAGGGCCTTAGTTAGCAGCAGCATGAGCGCCTTAATCAGGACCAGCGCCAGGGCTTGATGTACGGACAGCGTCAGAGCCTAACTAAGGTACAGCAACAGGGCCTAAGTGGGGCCTATCTTTAGGGCCTGAGTAAGGGACAGTATCAGGGCATGACTTAGGAGCAGCATAAAGGCCTCTGTAGGATCAGCATTAGGGTCTTCGTTAAAGCTATTATCAGGGCCTCCGTTAGGGATAGCCTCAAGGCCTCACTTAGGGACAGCGTCAGGGCTTACTTTGGGAAAGTTTCAGGACCTTGGTAAGACATGGGTCAGGCTATTAGCTCAGGATAATATCAGGTGTTCAGATATTGACGGCAGCAGGGCCTTAGTTAGAGGCAGTGTCAGGGCCTAAGTTAGGACTAGCATCAGAGCCTTTGTTAGGTACAGTGTCAGTGACTGAGTTAGGTGTAGTGTCAGAGACTTAGTTAGGGACAGTGTCAGGGCCTGCATTAGGACGAGCTTCCAGGCCTCAGTTAGGGACAGGTTCACGGCCTCGGACCTAAATTCAGGGCCTCATTTAGGGACAGAATCAGGGATTTAGCTAGCATAAGGGGATCTACAGCTGAAAGCAACCTGAACACCACCACAAGCAGATGCAGAAGTGAACCATGCACGCTCCTATGAAGGAATATTCCACAGCAGTTGAGTACATTTTGTTTAAAGTTAGTAACACTATAAAAATTATGTTTTGAAGAAAACTCTGTTCAGAAGATGAAAGAATCTCGTTCTAAAGAATCTCTTTAGCTAATCTCGACATTAGCTAAAGAGAAGGTTAGGTTAAGGTCTAGGGAGAGTGTCAGGAAATGAACTAGGGATAGTGTCAAGACCTTAGTTACTTAGCACATCAGGACCTAATTTAGGAGCAGTGAGTGTCAGGGCTTCGGGTAGGAACAGCGTCAGAGCCTGACTTAGGAAGTGAGACAGGGCCTGAGTGAGGCCTAGCGTCAGGGCCTTAGCTAGGGACAGTGTCAGGGCATGACTTAGGAGCAGCATAAGAGCCACGGTAGGATCAGCCTCAGGGGCTATGTTAAAGATATTATCAGGGCCTCTGGTAGGGACAGCCTCAAGGCCTCACTTAGAGACAGCATCAGGGCTTTCTTAGGGACAGTTTCAGGACCTTGGTAAGAGATGGGTCAAGAAATTAGCTCAGGGGCTTCCCAGGTGGCGCAGTGGTTGAGAATCTGCCTGCCAATGCAGGGGACACGGGTTCGACCCCTGGTCTGGGAAGGTCCCACATGCCGCCGAGCGACTAAGCCCGTGAGCCACAACTGCTGAGCCTGCGCGTCTGGAGCCTGTGCTCCGCAACGGGAGAGGCCACGATAGTGAGAGGGCCGCGAACCGCGATGAAGAGTGGTCCCCACTTGCCGCAACTAGAGAAAGCCCTCACACAGAAACCAAGACCCAACAGAGCCATAAATACATAAATAAATAAATAAATAAATAAATAAATAAATAAATAAATAAAATTAAAAAAAAAAAAGAAATTAGCTCAGGATAGTGTCAGGACTTCAGATATTGTCGACAGCAGGGCCTTAGTTAGGGACAGTGTCAGGCCCTGAATTAGGACGAACATCGAGGCCTTAGGGACGGACAGGGTCACAGCCTCGAGAGTAATTTTAGGCCCTTAGTTAAGGACAGCAGCAGGGCTGTAGTTAGCATAAGAGGCACGACATTTGCTAGGGACAGGGTCAGGTTATGGTCTAGGGATAGTGTCAGGAAAGGACCTAAGCATAGTGTCAAAACCTTAGTTACTGAGACTATCAGATCCTTATTTACAACCAGTGTCAGGGCTTCAGGTAGGGACAGCATCAGAGCCTGACTTAGGGAGAGCGACAGGGCCTGAGTGAGGCCTAGCGTCAGGCCCTTAGCTGAGGACACTGTCAGGGCATGACTTAGGAACAGAATCAGCGCCTCTGTTGGATCAACCTTAGCGTCTTTGTTACAGATATGATCAGGGCCTGACTTAGTCACAGCTTCAAGGCCTCAGTTAGGGAAAGCTTCAGGGCCTGAGTTAGGGGCAGCCTCAGTTCGTAACATAGGGACAGCGACAGGGCTTTCTTAGGGACAGTGTCAGGACCTTGGTTAGAAATATGTCAGGATATTAACTCAGGCTAGTGTCCAGTTTTTAGTTATTGCTGACAGCAGGGCCTATATTAGGGGCAAATTCTGAGCCTTACTTAGAGACAGTGTCAGGGCCTGAGTTAGGACTAGCATCAGAGCCCTTGTAAAGTACAGTGTCAGGGCTTTAGTTAGGGACAGTGTCAGCGCCTCAGTTAGGATGAGCCTCCAACCTCAGTTAGGGACAGGTTGACGGCCTCGGGACTAATTTCAGGCTCTTAGTTAGAGACAGCATCAGGGATGTAGTTAGCATAAGAGGCTCGACAATAGCTAAAGACAAGTTTAGGTTAAGATCTAGGGATAGTGTCAGGAAATGACCTAGGGATAGTGTCAAGACCATAGCTAATTAGAGCATCAGTGCCTAATTTAGGCCAAGTGTCAGGGCTTCAGGTGGGGACAGAGTCTTAGCCTGACTTAGGGAGAGCGACAGGGCCTGAGTGATGCCTAGAGTCAGGGCCTTAGCTACGGACAGCGTCAGGGCATGACATAGGATCAACATAATGGTCTCTGTAAGATCAGCATTAGAGTTTAGTTAAAGACATTATCAGGACCTCTGTGAGGGACAGCCTCAGGGCCTCACTTAAGGCCAGTGTCAGGGCTAACGTTGGGAGAGTTTCAGGACCTTGGTAAGACATGGGTCAGGATATTAGCTCAGGATAATGTCAGGACTTTAGATATTGATGGTAGCAGCGCCTACGTTAGGGAAAGTTCCAAGGCGTTAGTTAGGAGTAGCGGGCCTCTGATAGGTCCAGTGTCAGATCCTCAGTTAGCAATAGTGTTAGGGCCTTAGTTAGGGACAGTGTCAGGGCCGGATGTAGGGCGAGCATCTAGGCCTTAGTTCGGGACAGTTTCATGGTCTTGGGACTAAATTCAGTGCCTGAGGTAGGCACAGCCTAAGGACTTCAGTTAGCATAAGAGGCAGGACATTATCTAGTGGCCGTGTCAGGTTAACATCTAGGGATAGTGTCAGGAAATGACCTAAGGATAGTGTGAAGACCTTTGTTACGGAGACTCTCAGGGCCTTATTCAGAACCAGTGTTAGGGCTTCAGGTAGGGACAGCATCAGAGCCTGACTTAGGGAGAGCGTTAGGGTCTGAGTGAGGCCTAGCATCAGACACTTAGTGGGGGACACTATCGGGGCATGACTTAGGAGCAGCATCAGGGCCTCTGTTGGATCAGCCTTAGGGTCTTAGTTAAAGACATGATCAGGGTCTGAGTTAGTCACAGCATCAAGGCCTGAGTTAGTTAGGGAAAGCTTCAGGGCCTCACTTAGGGACAGCGTCAGGGCTTACTTTGGGACAGTTTCAGGACCTTGGTAAGACATGGGTCAGGGTATTAGCTCCAGATAATGTCAGGACTTTAGATGTTGATGGCAGCAGCCCTTAGTTAGAGACAGTGTCAGGCCCTGAGTTACGACTAGCATCAGAGTCTTTGTTAGATACAATGTACGGGACTGAATTAGGAGTAGAGTCAGGGCCTTAGTTAGTGACAGTGTCAGGGCCTGACTTAGGGAGAGCGACAGGGCCTGAGTGAGGCTTAGCATCAGGCCCTTAGCTGGGCACACTGTCAGGGCATGACTTTGGAGCAGCATCAGCCTCTTTGCTGGATCAGCATTAAGGTCTTCGTTAGGTACATGATCAGGGCCTGAATTAGTCACAGCTTCAAGGCTTCAGTTCAGGAAAGCTTCAGGGCCTGAGTTAGGGACAGCCTCAGGTCTTCACTTAGGGACAGCGTCAGGGCTTACTTTGGGACAGTTTCAGGACCTTGGAAAGACATAGGTCAGGATATTAGCTCAGAATAATGTCAGGACTTTTGATAGTGATGGCAGCAGGGCCTTCGTTACAGACGGTTTCAGGGCCTGAGTTAGGCCTAGCATCAGAGACTTTGTTAGGTACAGTGTAAGGGACTGAGTTAGGAGTAGTGTCAGGGCCTTGCTTAGGGACAGTGTCAGGGTCTGATTTAAGTGTACTGTCTGAGACCTAGTTAGGGACAGTGTTAGGGCCTGAGTTAGGATTAGTGTCAAGGCCTTATTTAGGACCAATTTCAGGGCCTTAGTTTGGACTAGCATCAGAGCCATTGTTAGGAATCGTATGAGGACCTGAGTTAGGCATACTATCAGGGCCTTAGTTAGGGACACTTTTAGGGCCTGAGTTAGGATTAGTGTCAAGGCCTTATTTAGGACCAATTTTAGGGCTTTAGTTTGGACTAGCAACAAAGCCTTTGTAAGGTATCATGTCGGGGCCTCAGTTAGGTGTAGTGTCAGGGCCATTGTTAGGGACAGTATCAGTGCCTGACGTAGGAGAAGTTCAGGGCCTTAGCCAGGGAAAGTGTCAGGGAATTAGTTAGGGACATTATCAGGGCCTGAAATAGCAGTAGTGTCCAAAGTCCTTAGTGAGGAGAGCAAGGAGTAAGTCAGGACTCAGGCCCTGACACTGTTCTTAAATAAGGCCCTGACATTACCTGTAACACAGGTCCTGATCTGATTCCTATCATAGGCGCTGATGTTGGACTGACTTAACTAAGGCCCTGACACTGGTCCTAACTAAAGCTGTGACACTACTCTTAACTCAGGCCCTGACACTGTCCCTAACAAAGCCTCTGACACTACTCCTAAATCAGGCACTGACGCTGTCCCTAACTAAGGCCCTGACATACACCTAACTCAGGCCCTGACACTGTCTCTAACTAAGGCCCTGATACTACTCCAAACTCAGCACTGACACTGTCACTAACTAAGGCCCTGACACTATTCATAGCTCACGCCCTAACACAACTCCTAAATCATGCCATGACAATGTCCGTAACTAAGGCCCTGACACTACTACTATCTCAAGCAATGACACTGTCCCTAACTTAGGCCCTGACTCTACTCCTGACTCAGGCACTGACACTGGCCCTAACTTAGGCTGTGACGCTACTCCTAACTAAGCAACTGACACTGTCCCTAACTAAGGCCCGGACACTACTCCCTACTCAGGCACTGATAATGTCACTAAGGCCGTGACACTACTCCCAAAATAGGCATTGAGACTGTCCCTAAATACGCCCTGACAGTACTCCCAACTCAGGCACTGACACTGTCCCTAACTAAGGCCCTGACACTACTCCCAAACTAGGCACTGACATTGTCCCTAACTAAGGCCCTGACATTACTCTCAACTCAGGCACTAACACTGTCCCTAACTAAGGACTTGACACTACTCTTAACTCAGGCCCTGGCACAGTCCCTAACAAAGGCCTGCCACTACCCCCAACTCTGGCACTGAGAGTGTCCCTAACTACGGCCATCACACTACTCCTAACTCAGGCACTGACGCTGTCCCTAAGCAAGGCCCTGACACTACTCCCAACGCAGGCACTGACGCTGTCCCTTACTAAGTCTCTGACACTACTCCCTACACAGGCATTGACACTGTCCCTAACTAAGGCCCTCACACTACTACTTACTTAGGCACTGACACGCTACCTAACTAAGGCCCTGAGACTACTTCTACCTCAGACCCTGACACTGTCCCTAACGAAGGGCTTGATATTACTCCCAACACAGGCACTGACACTCTCCCTAACTAAGGCCTTGACACTACTTTTAACTCATGCCCTGATGCTGTCCCCAAAAAAGACCCTGAGACTATTCCCAACTCAGGCACTGACACTCTCCCTAACTAAGACCCTGACACTACTCCCATCTCAGCCACTGACACTGTCCCTAATGCCCTGACACTACTTCCAACTCAGGCACTGACACAGTCCCTAACTAGGCCCTGACACTACTCCCAACTCAGGCACTGACCCTGTCCCTAACTAAGGCCCTGACATAACTCCCAACTCCGGCACTGACACTTTCTCTAACTAAGGCCCTGAAACTACTCCCAACTCAGACACTGACCCTGTCCCTAACTAGGCCCTGACACTACTCCCAACTCAGGCACTGACACTGTCCCTAACTAAGGCCCTGACATAACTCCCAAACCCGGCACTGACACTTTCTCTAACTAAGGCCCTGAAACTACTCACAACTCAGGCCCTGACACTGTTCCTAACTACCGGTCTCAGACTACTCCTAACTTAGGCCCTGACACTATTCCTAACACATTAACTGACACTGTCCCTAACTAAGGTCCTGAGACTATTCCTAACTCAGACACTGACACTGTCCATAACTTAGGCCATGTCACTACTCCCAACTCAGGCACTGACGCTGTTTCTAACTAAGGGTCTGACACTACTCCAAACTGAGACACTGACACTCTTCCAAATTAAGGCCTTGACACTACTCTTAACTCAGGGCCTGACACTGTCCACAATAAAGACCCTGACAAAAATCCCAACTTAGGCACTGACAATGTCCGTAACTAAGGCCCTGACACTATTCCCATCTCAGCCACTGACACTGTCCCTAACTATGGCCCTGACACTACTCCCAACGCAAGCACTGGTGCTGTCCCTAACTAAGGCACTGGCACTACTCCCAACTCGCCCTGGCGCTGTCCCTAACTAAGGCTCTGACACTACTCCCAATTCAGGCAATGACAGTGTCCCTAACTGAGGCAATGACACTACTCCCAACTCAAGCACTAAGGCTCTGGATCATTGTGATGACAAGCGCCATGGAGCATTGTGATGACAAGGGCCATGGAGAATTGGGATGACGGGTCCTGGTGCATTGTGGTGACAAGGGCCATGGAGCATTTTGATTACAGGGGTCATGGGGCATTGTGATGAAAGTGGTCATGGAACACTGTGATTAAAGTGGTCATGGAATATTTTGGTAAAAGTGGTCATGTAGCATTGTGATGAAAAGTGCTATGGAGCATTGGGATGACAGGGGTCATGGAGCATTTTAATGACAAGGGACATGGAGCATTGTGATGACAGAAGTCATGGAGCATTGTGGTGACCAGCGGCATGGAGCATTGTGAAGAAAGGAGTACTGTAACATTGTGAAGAAAGGGTCAAGGAGCATTTTGATTACAAGGATCATGGAGCATTGTGATGACAAGGCTCATGGAGCATTGTGATGACAAGAGTCATGGAGACTTGTGAGGACAGGGGGCATGGAGCTTTGTGATTTCACAGACATGTAGCATTTTAGAAAAGGGTCATGGAGCATGGTCATGAAAGGGGTCATGGAGCATTGTGATGATAAGGGCATGGAGCATTGTGATGACAGTGGCATGTAGCATTGCGATGACAAAGGTCATGGAGCATTGTGATGACAGGGGTTATGGAGCATTGTGATGACAAGGGCGTGGAGCATTGTGATGACAGTGGTCATGGAACATTGTGACGATAAGGGCATCGAGCCGAGTTAGGGACAGTCTAGCGGCCTTGGGAGTAAATTCAGTGCCTGAATTAGGCACAGCATAAGGTCTTTAGTTAGCATAAGAGGTAGGACATTAGCTCGGGACAGGGTTAGGGTAAAGGCTTGGAATCGTGTCAGGAAATGACCTAAGGATAGTGTGAAGACCTTTGTTACTGATACTCTCAGGGACTTATTCAGAAGCAGTGTTAGGGCTTCAGGTAGGCACAGCATCAGGGCCTGACTTAGGGAGAGCGACAGGGCCTGAGTGAAGCCTAATGTCAGGCCCTTAGCTGGGGACACTGTCAGGGAATGATTTAGGAGCAGCATCAGTGCCTTTGTTGGATCAGCTTTAGGCTCTTAGTTAAAGACATGACCGGAGCGCTACTTAGTCACAGCGTCAAGGCCTCAGTTAGGGAAAGCTTCAGGGTCTGAGTTACAGACAGCCTCAAGTTTTCACTTAAAGACAGCGACAGGGCTTTCTTAGGGACAGTGTCAGGACCTTGGTTAGAAATGAGTCAGGATATTAGCTCAGGAGAGTGTCAGGATTTTAGTTCTTGCTGGCAGCAGGGCCTATATTAAGGACAGATTCCGGGCCTTTGTTAGATTCAGTGTCATGGCCTTAGTTAGGAGTAGTCAGGGCCTTAGTTAGGGAGAGCATTAGGGTTTCAGTTAGCATAAGATGAAGGAGATTATCTCGGGACAGAGTCAGGTCCCAGGCCAGAGATAGTGAAAGGAAATGACCAAGGGATAACGAGAAGACCTTAGTTATTGAGAGCATCAGGGCCTTAGTTAGCAGCAGCATGAGCGCCTTAATCAGGACCAGCACCAGGGCTTGATGTACGGACAGCGTCAGAGCCTAACTAAGGTACAGCAACAGGGCCTAAGTGGGGCCTATCTTTAGGGCCTGAGTAAGGGACAGTATCAGGGCATGACTTAGGAGCAGCATAAAGGCCTCTGTAGGATCAGCATTAGGGTCTTCGTTAAAGCTATTATCAGGGCCTCCGTTAGGGATAGACTCAAGGCCTCACTTAGGGACAGCGTCAGGGCTTACTTTGGGAAAGTTTCAGGACCTTGGTAAGACATGGGTCAGGCTATTAGCTCAGGATAATATCAGGTGTTCAGATATTGACGGCAGCAGGGCCTTAGTTAGAGGCAGTGTCAGGGCCTAAGTTAGGACTAGCATCAGAGCCTTTGTTAGGTACAGTGTCAGTGACTGAGTTAGGTGTAGTGTCAGAGCCTTAGTTAGGGACAGTGTCAGGGCCTGCATTAGGACGAGCTTCCAGGCCTCAGTTAGGGACAGGTTCACGGCCTCGGACCTAAATTCAGGGCCTCATTTAGGGACAGAATCAGGGATTTAGCTAGCATAAGGGGATCTACAGCTGAAAGCAACCTGAACACCACCACAAGCAGATGCAGAAGTGAACCATGCATGCTCCTATGAAGGAATATTCCACAGCAGTTGAGTACATTTTGTTTAAAGTTAGTAACACTATAAAAATTATGTTTTGAAGAAAACTCTGTTCAGAAGATGAAAGAATCTCGTTCTAAAGAATCTCTTTAGCTAATCTCGACATTAGCTAAAGAGAAGGTTAGGTTAAGGTCTAGGGAGAGTGTCAGGAAATGAACTAGGGATAGTGTCAAGACCTTAGTTACTTAGCACATCAGGACCTAATTTAGGAGCAGTGAGTGTCAGGGCTTCGGGTAGGAACAGCGTCAGAGCCTGACTTAGGAAGTGAGACAGGGCCTGAGTGAGGCCTAGCGTCAGGGCCTTAGCTAGGGACAGTGTCAGGGCATGACTTAGGAGCAGCATAAGAGCCACGGTAGGATCAGCCTCAGGGGCTATGTTAAAGATATTATCAGGGCCTCTGGTAGGGACAGCCTCAAGGCCTCACTTAGAGACAGCATCAGGGCTTTCTTAGGGACAGTTTCAGGACCTTGGTAAGAGATGGGTCAAGAAATTAGCTCAGGGGCTTCCCAGGTGGCGCAGTGGTTGAGAATCTGCCTGCCAATGCAGGGGACACGGGTTCGACCCCTGGTCTGGGAAGATCCCACATGCCGCCGAGCGACTAAGCCCGTGAGCCACAACTGCTGAGCCTGCGCGTCTGGAGCCTGTGCTCCGCAACGGGAGAGGCCACGATAGTGAGAGGGCCGCGAACCGCGATGAAGAGTGGTCCCCACTTGCCGCAACTAGAGAAAGCCCTCACACAGAAACCAAGACCCAACAGAGCCATAAATACATAAATAAATAAATAAATAAATAAATAAATAAATAAATAAATAAATAAATAGAATTAAAAAAAAAAAAGAAATTAGCTCAGGATAGTGTCAGGACTTTAGATATTGTCGACAGCAGGGCCTTAGTTAGGCACAGTGTCAGGCCCTGAATTAGGACGAACATCAAGGCCTTAGGGACGGACAGGGTCACAGCCTCGAGAGTAATTTTAGGCCCTTAGTTAAGGACAGCAGCAGGGCTGTAGTTAGCATAAGAGGCACGACATTTGCTAGGGACAGGGTCAGGTTATGGTCTAGGGATAGTGTCAGGAAAGGACCTAAGCATAGTGTCAAAACCTTAGTTACTGAGACTATCAGATCCTTATTTACAACCAGTGTCAGGGCTTCAGGTAGGGACAGCATCAGAGCCTGACTTAGGGAGAGCGACAGGGCCTGAGTGAGGCCTAGCGTCAGGCCCTTAGCTGAGGACACTGTCAGGGCATGACTTAGGAACAGAATCAGCGCCTCTGTTGGATCAACCTTAGCGTCTTTGTTACAGATATGATCAGGGCCTGACTTAGTCACAGCTTCAAGGCCTCAGTTAGGGAAAGCTTCTGGGCCTGAGTTAGGGGCAGCCTCAGTTCGTAACATAGGGACAGCGACAGGGCTTTCTTAGGGACAGTGTCAGGACCTTGGTTAGAAATATGTCAGGATATTAACTCAGGCTAGTGTCCAGTTTTTAGTTATTGCTGACAGCAGGGCCTATATTAGGGGCAAATTCTGAGCCTTACTTAGAGACAGTGTCAGGGCCTGAGTTAGGACTAGCATCAGAGCCCTTGTAAAGTACAGTGTCAGGGCTTTAGTTAGGGACAGTGTCAGCGCCTCAGTTAGGATGAGCCTCCAACCTCAGTTAGGGACAGGTTGACGGCCTCGGGACTAATTTCAGGCTCTTAGTTAGAGACAGCATCAGGGATGTAGTTAGCATAAGAGGCTCGACAATAGCTAAAGACAAGTTTAGGTTAAGATCTAGGGATAGTGTCAGGAAATGACCTAGGGATAGTGTCAAGACCATAGCTAATTAGAGCATCAGTGCCTAATTTAGGCCAAGTGTCAGGGCTTCAGGTGGGGACAGAGTCTTAGCCTGACTTAGGGAGAGCGACAGGGCCTGAGTGATGCCTAGAGTCAGGGCCTTAGCTACGGACAGCGTCAGGGCATGACATAGGATCAACATAATGGTCTCTGTAAGATCAGCATTAGAGTTTAGTTAAAGACATTATCAGGACCTCTGTGAGGGACAGCCTCAGGGCCTCACTTAAGTCCAGTGTCAGGGCTAACGTTGGGAGAGTTTCAGGACCTTGGTAAGACATGGGTCAGGATATTAGCTCAGGATAATGTCAGGACTTTAGATATTGATGGTAGCAGCGCCTACGTTAGGGAAAGTTCCAAGGCGTTAGTTAGGAGTAGCGGGCCTCTGATAGGTCCAGTGTCAGATCCTCAGTTAGCAATAGTGTTAGGGCCTTAGTTAGGGACAGTGTCAGGGCCGGATGTAGGGCGAGCATCTAGGCCTTAGTTCGGGACAGTTTCATGGTCTTGGGACTAAATTCAGTGCCTGAGGTAGGCACAGCCTAAGGACTTCAGTTAGCATAAGAGGCAGGACATTATCTAGTGGCCGTGTCAGGTTAACATCTAGGGATAGTGTCAGGAAATGACCTAAGGATAGTGTGAAGACCTTTGTTACGGAGACTCTCAGGGCCTTATTCAGAACCAGTGTTAGGGCTTCAGGTAGGGACAGCATCAGAGCCTGACTTAGGGAGAGCGTTAGGGTCTGAGTGAGGCCTAGCATCAGACACTTAGTGGGGGACACTATCGGGGCATGACTTAGGAGCAGCATCAGGGCCTCTGTTGGATCAGCCTTAGGGTCTTAGTTAAAGACATGATCAGGGTCTGAGTTAGCCACAGCATCAAGGCCTGAGTTAGTTAGGGAAAGCTTCAGGGCCTCACTTAGGGACAGCGTCAGGGCTTACTTTGGGACAGTTTCAGGACCTTGGTAAGACATGGGTCAGGGTATTAGCTCCAGATAATGTCAGGACTTTAGATGTTGATGGCAGCAGCCCTTAGTTAGAGACAGTGTCAGGCCCTGAGTTACGACTAGCATCAGAGTCTTTGTTAGATACAATGTACGGGACTGAATTAGGAGTAGAGTCAGGGCCTTAGTTAGTGACAGTGTCAGGGCCTGACTTAGGGAGAGCGACAGGGCCTGAGTGAGGCTTAGCATCAGGCCCTTAGCTGGGCACACTGTCAGGGCATGACTTTGGAGCAGCATCAGCCTCTTTGCTGGATCAGCATTAAGGTCTTCGTTAGGTACATGATCAGGGCCTGAATTAGTCACAGCTTCAAGGCTTCAGTTCAGGAAAGCTTCAGGGCCTGAGTTAGGGACAGCCTCAGGTCTTCACTTAGGGACAGCGTCAGGGCTTACTTTGGGACAGTTTCAGGACCTTGGAAAGACATAGGTCAGGATATTAGCTCAGAATAATGTCAGGACTTTTGATAGTGATGGCAGCAGGGCCTTCGTTACAGACGGTTTCAGGGCCTGAGTTAGGCCTAGCATCAGAGACTTTGTTAGGTACAGTGTAAGGGACTGAGTTAGGAGTAGTGTCAGGGCCTTGCTTAGGGACAGTGTCAGGGTCTGATTTAAGTGTACTGTCTGAGACCTAGTTAGGGACAGTGTTAGGGCCTGAGTTAGGATTAGTGTCAAGGCCTTATTTAGGACCAATTTCAGGGCCTTAGTTTGGACTAGCATCAGAGCCATTGTTAGGAATCGTATGAGGACCTGAGTTAGGCATACTATCAGGGCCTTAGTTAGGGACAGTTTTAGGGCCTGAGTTAGGATTAGTGTCAAGGCCTTATTTAGGACCAATTTTAGGGCTTTAGTTTGGACTAGCAACAAAGCCTTTGTAAGGTATCATGTCGGGGCCTCAGTTAGGTGTAGTGTCAGGGCCATTGTTAGGGACAGTATCAGTGCCTGACGTAGGAGAAGTTCAGGGCCTTAGCCAGGGAAAGTGTCAGGGAATTAGTTAGGGACATTATCAGGGCCTGAATTAGCAGTAGTGTCCAAAGTCCTTAGTGAGGAGAGTAAGGAGTAAGTCAGGACTCAGGCCCTGACACTGTTCTTAAATAAGGCCCTGACATTACCTGTAACACAGGTCCTGATCTGATTCCTATCATAGGCGCTGATATTGGACTGACTTAACTAAGGCCCTGACACTGGTCCTAACTAAAGCTGTGACACTACTCTTAACTCAGGCCCTGACACTGTCCCTAACAAAGCCTCTGACACTACTCCTAAATCAGGCACTGACGCTGTCCCTAACTAAGGCCCTGACATACACCTAACTCAGGCCCTGACACTGTCTCTAACTAAGGCCCTGATACTACTCCAAACTCAGCACTGACACTGTCACTAACTAAGGCCCTGACACTATTCATAGCTCACGCCCTAACACAACTCCTAAATCATGCCATGACAATGTCCGTAACTAAGGCCCTGACACTACTACTATCTCAAGCAATGACACTGTCCCTAACTTAGGCCCTGACTCTACTCCTGACTCAGGCACTGACACTGGCCCTAACTTAGGCTGTGACGCTACTCCTAACTAAGCAACTGACACTGTCCCTAACTAAGGCCCGGACACTACTCCCTACTCAGGCACTGATAATGTCACTAAGGCCGTGACACTACTCCCAAAATAGGCATTGAGACTGTCCCTAAATACGCCCTGACAGTACTCCCAACTCAGGCACTGACACTGTCCCTAACTAAGGCCCTGACACTACTCCCAAACTAGGCACTGACATTGTCCCTAACTAAGGCCCTGACATTACTCTCAACTCAGGCACTAACACTGTCCCTAACTAAGGACTTGACACTACTCTTAACTCAGGCCCTGGCACAGTCCCTAACAAAGGCCTGCCACTACCCCCAACTCTGGCACTGAGAGTGTCCCTAACTACGGCCATCACACTACTCCTAACTCAGGCACTGACGCTGTCCCTAAGTAAGGCCCTGACACTACTCCCAACGCAGGCACTGACGCTGTCCCTTACTAAGTCTCTGACACTACTCCCTACACAGGCATTGACACTGTCCCTAACTAAGGCCCTCACACTACTACTTACTTAGGCACTGACACGCTACCTAACTAAGGCCCTGAGACTACTTCTACCTCAGACCCTGACACTGTCCCTAACGAAGGGCTTGATATTACTCCCAACACAGGCACTGACACTCTCCCTAACTAAGGCCTTGACACTACTTTTAACTCATGCCCTGATGCTGTCCCCAAAAAAGACCCTGAGACTATTCCCAACTCAGGCACTGACACTCTCCCTAACTAAGACCCTGACACTACTCCCATCTCAGCCACTGACACTGTCCCTAATGCCCTGACACTACTTCCAACTCAGGCACTGACACAGTCCCTAACTAGGCCCTGACACTACTCCCAACTCAGGCACTGACCCTGTCCCTAACTAAGGCCCTGACATAACTCCCAACTCCGGCACTGACACTTTCTCTAACTAAGGCCCTGAAACTACTCCCAACTCAGACACTGACCCTGTCCCTAACTAGGCCCTGACACTACTCCCAACTCAGGCACTGACACTGTCCCTAACTAAGGCCCTGACATAACTCCCAAACCCGGCACTGACACTTTCTCTAACTAAGGCCCTGAAACTACTCACAACTCAGGCCCTGACACTGTTCCTAACTACCGGTCTCAGACTACTCCTAACTTAGGCCCTGACACTATTCCTAACACATTAACTGACACTGTCCCTAACTAAGGTCCTGAGACTATTCCTAACTCAGACACTGACACTGTCCATAACTTAGGCCATGTCACTACTCCCAACTCAGGCACTGACGCTGTTTCTAACTAAGGGTCTGACACTACTCCAAACTGAGACACTGACACTCTTCCAAATTAAGGCCTTGACACTACTCTTAACTCAGGGCCTGACACTGTCCACAATAAAGACCCTGACAAAAATCCCAACTTAGGCACTGACAATGTCCGTAACTAAGGCCCTGACACTATTCCCATCTCAGCCACTGACACTGTCCCTAACTATGGCCCTGACACTACTCCCAACGCAAGCACTGGTGCTGTCCCTAACTAAGGCACTGGCACTACTCCCAACTCGCCCTGGCGCTGTCCCTAACTAAGGCTCTGACACTACTCCCAATTCAGGCAATGACAGTGTCCCTAACTGAGGCAATGACACTACTCCCAACTCAAGCACTAAGGCTCTGGATCATTGTGATGACAAGCGCCATGGAGCATTGTGATGACAAGGGCCATGGAGAATTGGGATGACGGGTCCTGGTGCATTGTGGTGACAAGGGCCATGGAGCATTTTGATTACAGGGGTCATGGGGCATTGTGATGAAAGTGGTCATGGAACACTGTGATTAAAGTGGTCATGGAATATTTTGGTAAAAGTGGTCATGTAGCATTGTGATGAAAAGTGCTATGGAGCATTGGGATGACAGGGGTCATGGAGCATTTTAATGACAAGGGACATGGAGCATTGTGATGACAGAAGTCATGGAGCATTGTGGTGACCAGCGGCATGGAGCATTGTGAAGAAAGGAGTACTGTAACATTGTGAAGAAAGGGTCAAGGAGCATTTTGATTACAAGGATCATGGGGCATTGTGATGACAAGGGTCATGGAGCATTGTGATGACAAGAGTCATGGAGACTTGTGAGGACAGGGGGCATGGAGCTTTGTGATTTCACAGACATGTAGCATTTTAGAAAAGGGTCATGGAGCATGGTCATGAAAGGGGTCATGGAGCATTGTGATGATAAGGGCATGGAGCATTGTGATGACAGTGGCATGTAGCATTGCGATGACAAAGGTCATGGAGCATTGTGATGACAGGGGTTATGGAGCATTGTGATGACAAGGGCGTGGAGCATTGTGATGACAGTGGTCATGGAACATTGTGACGATAAGGGCATCGAGCCGAGTTAGGGACAGTCTAGCGGCCTTGGGAGTAAATTCAGTGCCTGAATTAGGCACAGCATAAGGTCTTTAGTTAGCATAAGAGGTAGGACATTAGCTCGGGACAGGGTTAGGGTAAAGGCTTGGAATCGTGTCAGGAAATGACCTAAGGATATTGTGAAGACCTTTGTTACTGATACTCTCAGGGACTTATTCAGAAGCAGTGTTAGGGCTTCAGGTAGGCACAGCATCAGGGCCTGACTTAGGGAGAGCGACAGGGCCTGAGTGAAGCCTAATGTCAGGCCCTTAGCTGGGGACACTGTCAGGGAATGATTTAGGAGCAGCATCAGTGCCTTTGTTGGATCAGCTTTAGGCTCTTAGTTAAAGACATGACCGGAGCGCTACTTAGTCACAGCGTCAAGGCCTCAGTTAGGGAAAGCTTCAGGGTCTGAGTTACAGACAGCCTCAAGTTTTCACTTAAAGACAGCGACAGGGCTTTCTTAGGGACAGTGTCAGGACCTTGGTTAGAAATGAGTCAGGATATTAGCTCAGGAGAGTGTCAGGATTTTAGTTCTTGCTGGCAGCAGGGCCTATATTAAGGACAGATTCCGGGCCTTTGTTAGATTCAGTGTCATGGCCTTAGTTAGGAGTAGTCAGGGCCTTAGTTAGGGAGAGCATTAGGGTTTCAGTTAGCATAAGATGAAGGAGATTATCTCGGGACAGAGTCAGGTCCCAGGCCAGAGATAGTGAAAGGAAATGACCAAGGGATAACGAGAAGACCTTAGTTATTGAGAGCATCAGGGCCTTAGTTAGCAGCAGCATGAGCGCCTTAATCAGGACCAGCGCCAGGGCTTGATGTACGGACAGCGTCAGAGCCTAACTAAGGTACAGCAACAGGGCCTAAGTGGGGCCTATCTTTAGGGCCTGAGTAAGGGACAGTATCAGGGCATGACTTAGGAGCAGCATAAAGGCCTCTGTAGGATCAGCATTAGGGTCTTCGTTAAAGCTATTATCAGGGCCTCCGTTAGGGATAGACTCAAGGCCTCACTTAGGGACAGCGTCAGGGCTTACTTTGGGAAAGTTTCAGGACCTTGGTAAGACATGGGTCAGGCTATTAGCTCAGGATAATATCAGGTGTTCAGATATTGACGGCAGCAGGGCCTTAGTTAGAGGCAGTGTCAGGGCCTAAGTTAGGACTAGCATCAGAGCCTTTGTTAGGTACAGTGTCAGTGACTGAGTTAGGTGTAGTGTCAGAGCCTTAGTTAGGGACAGTGTCAGGGCCTGCATTAGGACGAGCTTCCAGGCCTCAGTTAGGGACAGGTTCACGGCCTCGGACCTAAATTCAGGGCCTCATTTAGGGACAGAATCAGGGATTTAGCTAGCATAAGGGGATCTACAGCTGAAAGCAACCTGAACACCACCACAAGCAGATGCAGAAGTGAACCATGCACGCTCCTATGAAGGAATATTCCACAGCAGTTGAGTACATTTTGTTTAAAGTTAGTAACACTATAAAAATTATGTTTTGAAGAAAACTCTGCTCAGAAGATGAAAGAATCTCGTTCTAAAGAATCTCTTTAGCTAATCTCGACATTAGCTAAAGAGAAGGTTAGGTTAAGGTCTAGGGAGAGTGTCAGGAAATGAACTAGGGATAGTGTCAAGACCTTAGTTACTTAGCACATCAGGACCTAATTTAGGAGCAGTGAGTGTCAGGGCTTCGGGTAGGAACAGCGTCAGAGCCTGACTTAGGAAGTGAGACAGGGCCTGAGTGAGGCCTAGCGTCAGGGCCTTAGCTAGGGACAGTGTCAGGGCATGACTTAGGAGCAGCATAAGAGCCACGGTAGGATCAGCCTCAGGGGCTATGTTAAAGATATTATCAGGGCCTCTGGTAGGGACAGCCTCAAGGCCTCACATAGAGACAGCATCAGGGCTTTCTTAGGGACAGTTTCAGGACCTTGGTAAGAGATGGGTCAAGAAATTAGCTCAGGGGCTTCCCAGGTGGCGCAGTGGTTGAGAATCTGCCTGCCAATGCAGGGGTCACGGGTTCGACCCCTGGTCTGGGAAGATCCCACATGCCGCCGAGCGACTAAGCCCGTGAGCCACAACTGCTGAGCCTGCGCGTCTGGAGCCTGTGCTCCGCAACGGGAGAGGCCACGATAGTGAGAGGGCCGCGAACCGCGATGAAGAGTGGTCCCCACTTGCCGCAACTAGAGAAAGCCCTCACACAGAAACCAAGACCCAACAGAGCCATAAATACATAAATAAATAAATAAATAAATAAATAAATAAATAAATAAATAAAATTAAAAAAAAAAAAGAAATTAGCTCAGGATAGTGTCAGGACTTCAGATATTGTCGACAGCAGGGCCTTAGTTAGGGACAGTGTCAGGCCCTGAATTAGGACGAACATCGAGGCCTTAGGGACGGACAGGGTCACAGCCTCGAGAGTAATTTTAGGCCCTTAGTTAAGGACAGCAGCAGGGCTGTAGTTAGCATAAGAGGCACGACATTTGCTAGGGACAGGGTCAGGTTATGGTCTAGGGATAGTGTCAGGAAAGGACCTAAGCATAGTGTCAAAACCTTAGTTACTGAGACTATCAGATCCTTATTTACAACCAGTGTCAGGGCTTCAGGTAGGGACAGCATCAGAGCCTGACTTAGGGAGAGCGACAGGGCCTGAGTGAGGCCTAGCGTCAGGCCCTTAGCTGAGGACACTGTCAGGGCATGACTTAGGAACAGAATCAGCGCCTCTGTTGGATCAACCTTAGCGTCTTTGTTACAGATATGATCAGGGCCTGACTTAGTCACAGCTTCAAGGCCTCAGTTAGGGAAAGCTTCAGGGCCTGAGTTAGGGGCAGCCTCAGTTCGTAACATAGGGACAGCGACAGGGCTTTCTTAGGGACAGTGTCAGGACCTTGGTTAGAAATATGTCAGGATATTAACTCAGGCTAGTGTCCAGTTTTTAGTTATTGCTGACAGCAGGGCCTATATTAGGGGCAAATTCTGAGCCTTACTTAGAGACAGTGTCAGGGCCTGAGTTAGGACTAGCATCAGAGCCCTTGTAAAGTACAGTGTCAGGGCTTTAGTTAGGGACAGTGTCAGCGCCTCAGTTAGGATGAGCCTCCAACCTCAGTTAGGGACAGGTTGACGGCCTCGGGACTAATTTCAGGCTCTTAGTTAGAGACAGCATCAGGGATGTAGTTAGCATAAGAGGCTCGACAATAGCTAAAGACAAGTTTAGGTTAAGATCTAGGGATAGTGTCAGGAAATGACCTAGGGATAGTGTCAAGACCATAGCTAATTAGAGCATCAGTGCCTAATTTAGGCCAAGTGTCAGGGCTTCAGGTGGGGACAGAGTCTTAGCCTGACTTAGGGAGAGCGACAGGGCCTGAGTGATGCCTAGAGTCAGGGCCTTAGCTACGGACAGCGTCAGGGCATGACATAGGATCAACATAATGGTCTCTGTAAGATCAGCATTAGAGTTTAGTTAAAGACATTATCAGGACCTCTGTGAGGGACAGCCTCAGGGCCTCACTTAAGGCCAGTGTCAGGGCTAACGTTGGGAGAGTTTCAGGACCTTGGTAAGACATGGGTCAGGATATTAGCTCAGGATAATGTCAGGACTTTAGATATTGATGGTAGCAGCGCCTACGTTAGGGAAAGTTCCAAGGCGTTAGTTAGGAGTAGCGGGCCTCTGATAGGTCCAGTGTCAGATCCTCAGTTAGCAATAGTGTTAGGGCCTTAGTTAGGGACAGTGTCAGGGCCGGATGTAGGGCGAGCATCTAGGCCTTAGTTCGGGACAGTTTCATGGTCTTGGGACTAAATTCAGTGCCTGAGGTAGGCACAGCCTAAGGACTTCAGTTAGCATAAGAGGCAGGACATTATCTAGTGGCCGTGTCAGGTTAACATCTAGGGATAGTGTCAGGAAATGACCTAAGGATAGTGTGAAGACCTTTGTTACGGAGACTCTCAGGGCCTTATTCAGAACCAGTGTTAGGGCTTCAGGTAGGGACAGCATCAGAGCCTGACTTAGGGAGAGCGTTAGGGTCTGAGTGAGGCCTAGCATCAGACACTTAGTGGGGGACACTATCGGGGCATGACTTAGGAGCAGCATCAGGGCCTCTGTTGGATCAGCCTTAGGGTCTTAGTTAAAGACATGATCAGGGTCTGAGTTAGTCACAGCATCAAGGCCTGAGTTAGTTAGGGAAAGCTTCAGGGCCTCACTTAGGGACAGCGTCAGGGCTTACTTTGGGACAGTTTCAGGACCTTGGTAAGACATGGGTCAGGGTATTAGCTCCAGATAATGTCAGGACTTTAGATGTTGATGGCAGCAGCCCTTAGTTAGAGACAGTGTCAGGCCCTGAGTTACGACTAGCATCAGAGTCTTTGTTAGATACAATGTACGGGACTGAATTAGGAGTAGAGTCAGGGCCTTAGTTAGTGACAGTGTCAGGGCCTGACTTAGGGAGAGCGACAGGGCCTGAGTGAGGCTTAGCATCAGGCCCTTAGCTGGGCACACTGTCAGGGCATGACTTTGGAGCAGCATCAGCCTCTTTGCTGGATCAGCATTAAGGTCTTCGTTAGGTACATGATCAGGGCCTGAATTAGTCACAGCTTCAAGGCTTCAGTTCAGGAAAGCTTCAGGGCCTGAGTTAGGGACAGCCTCAGGTCTTCACTTAGGGACAGCGTCAGGGCTTACTTTGGGACAGTTTCAGGACCTTGGAAAGACATAGGTCAGGATATTAGCTCAGAATAATGTCAGGACTTTTGATAGTGATGGCAGCAGGGCCTTCGTTACAGACGGTTTCAGGGCCTGAGTTAGGCCTAGCATCAGAGACTTTGTTAGGTACAGTGTAAGGGACTGAGTTAGGAGTAGTGTCAGGGCCTTGCTTAGGGACAGTGTCAGGGTCTGATTTAAGTGTACTGTCTGAGACCTAGTTAGGGACAGTGTTAGGGCCTGAGTTAGGATTAGTGTCAAGGCCTTATTTAGGACCAATTTCAGGGCCTTAGTTTGGACTAGCATCAGAGCCATTGTTAGGAATCGTATGAGGACCTGAGTTAGGCATACTATCAGGGCCTTAGTTAGGGACAGTTTTAGGGCCTGAGTTAGGATTAGTGTCAAGGCCTTATTTAGGACCAATTTTAGGGCTTTAGTTTGGACTAGCAACAAAGCCTTTGTAAGGTATCATGTCGGGGCCTCAGTTAGGTGTAGTGTCAGGGCCATTGTTAGGGACAGTATCAGTGCCTGACGTAGGAGAAGTTCAGGGCCTTAGCCAGGGAAAGTGTCAGGGAATTAGTTAGGGACATTATCAGGGCCTGAATTAGCAGTAGTGTCCAAAGTCCTTAGTGAGGAGAGTAAGGAGTAAGTCAGGACTCAGGCCCTGACACTGTTCTTAAATAAGGCCCTGACATTACCTGTAACACAGGTCCTGATCTGATTCCTATCATAGGCGCTGATATTGGACTGACTTAACTAAGGCCCTGACACTGGTCCTAACTAAAGCTGTGACACTACTCTTAACTCAGGCCCTGACACTGTCCCTAACAAAGCCTCTGACACTACTCCTAAATCAGGCACTGACGCTGTCCCTAACTAAGGCCCTGACATACACCTAACTCAGGCCCTGACACTGTCTCTAACTAAGGCCCTGATACTACTCCAAACTCAGCACTGACACTGTCACTAACTAAGGCCCTGACACTATTCATAGCTCACGCCCTAACACAACTCCTAAATCATGCCATGACAATGTCCGTAACTAAGGCCCTGACACTACTACTATCTCAAGCAATGACACTGTCCCTAACTTAGGCCCTGACTCTACTCCTGACTCAGGCACTGACACTGGCCCTAACTTAGGCTGTGACGCTACTCCTAACTAAGCAACTGACACTGTCCCTAACTAAGGCCCGGACACTACTCCCTACTCAGGCACTGATAATGTCACTAAGGCCGTGACACTACTCCCAAAATAGGCATTGAGACTGTCCCTAAATACGCCCTGACAGTACTCCCAACTCAGGCACTGACACTGTCCCTAACTAAGGCCCTGACACTACTCCCAAACTAGGCACTGACATTGTCCCTAACTAAGGCCCTGACATTACTCTCAACTCAGGCACTAACACTGTCCCTAACTAAGGACTTGACACTACTCTTAACTCAGGCCCTGGCACAGTCCCTAACAAAGGCCTGCCACTACCCCCAACTCTGGCACTGAGAGTGTCCCTAACTACGGCCATCACACTACTCCTAACTCAGGCACTGACGCTGTCCCTAAGTAAGGCCCTGACACTACTCCCAACGCAGGCACTGACGCTGTCCCTTACTAAGTCTCTGACACTACTCCCTACACAGGCATTGACACTGTCCCTAACTAAGGCCCTCACACTACTACTTACTTAGGCACTGACACGCTACCTAACTAAGGCCCTGAGACTACTTCTACCTCAGACCCTGACACTGTCCCTAACGAAGGGCTTGATATTACTCCCAACACAGGCACTGACACTCTCCCTAACTAAGGCCTTGACACTACTTTTAACTCATGCCCTGATGCTGTCCCCAAAAAAGACCCTGAGACTATTCCCAACTCAGGCACTGACACTCTCCCTAACTAAGACCCTGACACTACTCCCATCTCAGCCACTGACACTGTCCCTAATGCCCTGACACTACTTCCAACTCAGGCACTGACACAGTCCCTAACTAGGCCCTGACACTACTCCCAACTCAGGCACTGACCCTGTCCCTAACTAAGGCCCTGACATAACTCCCAACTCCGGCACTGACACTTTCTCTAACTAAGGCCCTGAAACTACTCCCAACTCAGACACTGACCCTGTCCCTAACTAGGCCCTGACACTACTCCCAACTCAGGCACTGACACTGTCCCTAACTAAGGCCCTGACATAACTCCCAAACCCGGCACTGACACTTTCTCTAACTAAGGCCCTGAAACTACTCACAACTCAGGCCCTGACACTGTTCCTAACTACCGGTCTCAGACTACTCCTAACTTAGGCCCTGACACTATTCCTAACACATTAACTGACACTGTCCCTAACTAAGGTCCTGAGACTATTCCTAACTCAGACACTGACACTGTCCATAACTTAGGCCATGTCACTACTCCCAACTCAGGCACTGACGCTGTTTCTAACTAAGGGTCTGACACTACTCCAAACTGAGACACTGACACTCTTCCAAATTAAGGCCTTGACACTACTCTTAACTCAGGGCCTGACACTGTCCACAATAAAGACCCTGACAAAAATCCCAACTTAGGCACTGACAATGTCCGTAACTAAGGCCCTGACACTATTCCCATCTCAGCCACTGACACTGTCCCTAACTATGGCCCTGACACTACTCCCAACGCAAGCACTGGTGCTGTCCCTAACTAAGGCACTGGCACTACTCCCAACTCGCCCTGGCGCTGTCCCTAACTAAGGCTCTGACACTACTCCCAATTCAGGCAATGACAGTGTCCCTAACTGAGGCAATGACACTACTCCCAACTCAAGCACTAAGGCTCTGGATCATTGTGATGACAAGCGCCATGGAGCATTGTGATGACAAAGGCCATGGAGAATTGGGATGACGGGTCCTGGTGCATTGTGGTGACAAGGGCCATGGAGCATTTTGATTACAGGGGTCATGGGGCATTGTGATGAAAGTGGTCATGGAACACTGTGATTAAAGTGGTCATGGAATATTTTGGTAAAAGTGGTCATGTAGCATTGTGATGAAAAGTGCTATGGAGCATTGGGATGACAGGGGTCATGGAGCATTTTAATGACAAGGGACATGGAGCATTGTGATGACAGAAGTCATGGAGCATTGTGGTGACCAGCGGCATGGAGCATTGTGAAGAAAGGAGTACTGTAACATTGTGAAGAAAGGGTCAAGGAGCATTTTGATTACAAGGATCATGGAGCATTGTGATGACAAGGCTCATGGAGCATTGTGATGACAAGAGTCATGGAGACTTGTGAGGACAGGGGGCATGGAGCTTTGTGATTTCACAGACATGTAGCATTTTAGAAAAGGGTCATGGAGCATGGTCATGAAAGGGGTCATGGAGCATTGTGATGATAAGGGCATGGAGCATTGTGAGGACAGTGGCATGTAGCATTGCGATGACAAAGGTCATGGAGCATTGTGATGACAGGGGTTATGGAGCATTGTGATGACAAGGGCGTGGAGCATTGTGATGACAGTGGTCATGGAACATTGTGACGATAAGGGCATCGAGCCGAGTTAGGGACAGTCTAGCGGCCTTGGGAGTAAATTCAGTGCCTGAATTAGGCACAGCATAAGGTCTTTAGTTAGCATAAGAGGTAGGACATTAGCTCGGGACAGGGTTAGGGTAAAGGCTTGGAATCGTGTCAGGAAATGACCTAAGGATAGTGTGAAGACCTTTGTTACTGAGACTTTCAGGGACTTATTCAGAAGCAGCGTTAGGGCTTCAGGTAGGCACAGCATCAGGGCCTTACTTAGGGAGAGCGACAGGGCCTGAGTGAGGCCTAGTGTCAGGCCCTTAGCTGGGGACACTGTCAGGGAATGATTTAGGAGCAGCATCAGTGCCTTTGTTGGATCAGCTTTAGGCTCTTAGTTAAAGACATGACCGGAGCCCTAGTTAGTCACAGCGTCAAGGCCTCAGTTAGGGAAAGCTTAAGGGTCTGAGTTACAGACAGCCTCAAGTTTTCACTTAAAGACAGCGACAGGGCTTTCTTAGGGACAGTGTCAGGACCTTGGTTAGAAATGAGTCAGGATATTAGCTCAGGAGAGTGTCAGGATTTTAGTTCTTGCTGGCAGCAGGGCCTATATTAAAGACAGATTCCGGGCCTTTGTTAGATTCAGTGTCATGGCCTTAGTTAGGAGTAGTCAGGGCCTTAGTTAGGGGGAGCATTAGGGTTTCAATTGGCATAAGATGCAGGAGATTATCTCGGGACAGAGTCAGGTCCCAGGCCAGAGATAGTGAAAGGAAATGACCAAGGGATAACGAGAAGACCTTAGTTATTGAGAGCATCAGGGCCTTAGTTAGCAGCAGCATGAGCGCCTTAATCAGGACCAGCACCAGGGCTTGATGTACGGACAGCGTCAGAGCCTAACTAAGGTACAGCAACAGGGCCTAAGTGAGGCCTATCTTTAGGGCCTGAGTAAGGGACAGTATCAGGGCATGACTTAGGAGCAGCATAAAGGCCTCTGTAGGATCAGCATTAGGGTCTTCGTTAAAGCTATTATCAGGGCCTCCGTTAGGGATAGCCTCAAGGCCTCACTTAGGGACAGCGTCAGGGCTTACTTTGGGAAAGTTTCAGGACCTTGGTAAGACATGGGTCAGGCTATTAGCTCAGGATAATATCAGGTGTTCAGATATTGACGGCAGCAGGGCCTTAGTTAGAGGCAGTGTCAGGGCCTAAGTTAGGACTAGCATCAGAGCCTTTGTTAGGTACAGTGTCAGTGACTGAGTTAGGTGTAGTGTCAGAGCCTTAGTTAGGGACAGTGTCAGGGCCTGCATTAGGACGAGCTTCCAGGCCTCAGTTAGGGACAGGTTCACGGCCTCGGACCTAAATTCAGGGCCTCATTTAGGGACAGAATCAGGGATTTAGCTAGCATAAGGGGATCTACAGCTGAAAGCAACCTGAACACCACCACAAGCAGATGCAGAAGTGAACCATGCACGCTCCTATGAAGGAATATTCCACAGCAGTTGAGTACATTTTGTTTAAAGTTAGTAACACTATAAAAATTATGTTTTGAAGAAAACTCTGTTCAGAAGATGAAAGAATCTCGTTCTAAAGAATCTCTTTAGCTAATCTCGACATTAGCTAAAGAGAAGGTTAGGTTAAGGTCTAGGGAGAGTGTCAGGAAATGAACTAGGGATAGTGTCAAGACCTTAGTTACTTAGCACATCAGGACCTAATTTAGGAGCAGTGAGTGTCAGGGCTTCGGGTAGGAACAGCGTCAGAGCCTGACTTAGGAAGTGAGACAGGGCCTGAGTGAGGCCTAGCGTCAGGGCCTTAGCTAGGGACAGTGTCAGGTCATGACTTAGGAGCAGCATAAGAGCCACGATAGGATCAGCCTCAGGGGCTATGTTAAAGATATTATCAGGGCCTCTGGTAGGGACAGCCTCAAGGCCTCACTTAGAGACAGCATCAGGGCTTTCTTAGGGACAGTTTCAGGACCTTGGTAAGAGATGGGTCAAGAAATTAGCTCAGGGGCTTCCCAGGTGGCGCAGTGGTTGAGAATCTGCCTGCCAATGCAGGGGACACGGGTTCGACCCCTGGTCTGGGAAGATCCCACATGCCGCCGAGCGACTAAGCCCGTGAGCCACAACTGCTGAGCCTGCGCGTCTGGAGCCTGTGCTCCGCAACGGGAGAGGCCACGATAGTGAGAGGGCCGCGAACCGCGATGAAGAGTGGTCCCCACTTGCCGCAACTAGAGAAAGCCCTCACACAGAAACCAAGACCCAACAGAGCCATAAATACATAAATAAATAAATAAATAAATAAATAAATAAATAAATAAATAAATAAATAAAATTAAAAAAAAAAAGAAATTAGCTCAGGATAGTGTCAGGACTTCAGATATTGTCGACAGCAGGGCCTTAGTTAGGGACAGTGTCAGGCCCTGAATTAGGAAGAACATCGAGGCCTTAGGGATGGACAGGGTCACAGCCTCGAGAGTAATTTTAGGCCCTTAGTTAAGGACAGCAGCAGGGCTGTAGTTAGCATAAGAGGCACGACATTTGCTAGGGACAGGGTCAGGTTATGGTCTAGGGATAGTGTCAGGAAAGGACCTAAGCATAGTGTCAAAACCTTAGTTACTGAGACTATCAGATCCTTATTTACAACCAGTGTCAGGGCTTCAGGTAGGGACAGCATCAGAGCCTGACTTAGGGAGAGCGACAGGGCCTGAGTGAGGCCTAGCGTCAGGCCCTTAGCTGAGGACACTGTCAGGGCATGACTTAGGAACAGAATCAGCGCCTCTGTTGGATCAACCTTAGCGTCTTTGTTACAGATATGATCAGGGCCTGACTTAGTCACAGCTTCAAGGCCTCAGTTAGGGAAAGCTTCAGGGCCTGAGTTAGGGGCAGCCTCAGTTCGTAACATAGGGACAGCGACAGGACTTTCTTAGGGACAGTGTCAGGACCTTGGTTAGAAATATGTCAGGATATTAACTCAGGCTAGTGTCCAGTTTTTAGTTATTGCTGACAGCAGGGCCTATATTAGGGGCAAATTCTGAGCCTTACTTAGAGACAGTGTCAGGGCCTGAGTTAGGACTAGCATCAGAGCCCTTGTAAAGTACAGTGTCAGGGCTTTAGTTAGGGACAGTGTCAGCGCCTCAGTTAGGATGAGCCTCCAACCTCAGTTAGGGACAGGTTGACGGCCTCGGGACTAATTTCAGGCTCTTAGTTAGAGACAGCATCAGGGATGTAGTTAGCATAAGAGGCTCGACAATAGCTAAAGACAAGTTTAGGTTAAGATCTAGGGATAGTGTCAGGAAATGACCTAGGGATAGTGTCAAGACCATAGCTAATTAGAGCATCAGTGCCTAATTTAGGCCAAGTGTCAGGGCTTCAGGTGGGGACAGAGTCTTAGCCTGACTTAGGGAGAGCGACAGGGCCTGAGTGATGCCTAGAGTCAGGGCCTTAGCTATGGACAGCGTCAGGGCATGACATAGGATCAACATAATGGTCTCTGTAAGATCAGCATTAGAGTTTAGTTAAAGACATTATCAGGACCTCTGTGAGGGACAGCCTCAGGGCCTCACTTAAGGCCAGTGTCAGGGCTAACGTTGGGAGAGTTTCAGGACCTTGGTAAGACATGGGTCAGGATATTAGCTCAGGATAATGTCAGGACTTTAGATATTGATGGTAGCAGCGCCTACGTTAGGGAAAGTTCCAAGGCGTTAGTTAGGAGTAGCGGGCCTCTGATAGGTCCAGTGTCAGATCCTCAGTTAGCAATAGTGTTAGGGCCTTAGTTAGGGACAGTGTCAGGGCCGGATGTAGGGCGAGCATCTAGGCCTTAGTTCGGGACAGTTTCATGGTCTTGGGACTAAATTCAGTGCCTGAGGTAGGCACAGCCTAAGGACTTCAGTTAGCATAAGAGGCAGGACATTATCTAGTGGCCGTGTCAGGTTAACATCTAGGGATAGTGTCAGGAAATGACCTAAGGATAGTGTGAAGACCTTTGTTACGGAGACTCTCAGGGCCTTATTCAGAACCAGTGTTAGGGCTTCAGGTAGGGACAACATCAGAGCCTGACTTAGGGAGAGCGTTAGGGTCTGAGTGAGGCCTAGCATCAGACACTTAGTGGGGGACACTATCGGGGCATGACTTAGGAGCAGCATCAGGGCCTCTGTTGGATCAGCCTTAGGGTCTTAGTTAAAGACATGATCAGGGTCTGAGTTAGTCACAGCATCAAGGCCTGAGTTAGTTAGGGAAAGCTTCAGGGCCTCACTTAGGGACAGCGTCAGGGCTTACTTTGGGACAGTTTCAGGACCTTGGTAAGACATGGGTCAGGGTATTAGCTCCAGATAATGTCAGGACTTTAGATGTTGATGGCAGCAGCCCTTAGTTAGAGACAGTGTCAGGCCCTGAGTTACGACTAGCATCAGAGTCTTTGTTAGATACAATGTACGGGACTGAATTAGGAGTAGAGTCAGGGCCTTAGTTAGTGACAGTGTCAGGGCCTGACTTAAGGAGAGCGACAGGGCCTGAGTGAGGCTTAGCATCAGGCCCTTAGCTGGGCACACTGTCAGGGCATGACTTTGGAGCAGCATCAGCCTCTTTGCTGGATCAGCATTAAGGTCTTCGTTAGGTACATGATCAGGGCCTGAATTAGTCACAGCTTCAAGGCTTCAGTTCAGGAAAGCTTCAGGGCCTGAGTTAGGGACAGCCTCAGGTCTTCACTTAGGGACAGCGTCAGGGCTTACTTTGGGACAGTTTCAGGACCTTGGAAAGACATAGGTCAGGATATTAGCTCAGAATAATGTCAGGACTTTTGATAGTGATGGCAGCAGGGCCTTCGTTACAGACGGTTTCAGGGCCTGAGTTAGGCCTAGCATCAGAGACTTTGTTAGGTACAGTGTAAGGGACTGAGTTAGGAGTAGTGTCAGGGCCTTGCTTAGGGACAGTGTCAGGGTCTGATTTAAGTGTACTGTCTGAGACCTAGTTAGGGACAGTGTTAGGGCCTGAGTTAGGATTAGTGTCAAGGCCTTATTTAGGACCAATTTCAGGGCCTTAGTTTGGACTAGCATCAGAGCCATTGTTAGGAATCGTATGAGGACCTGAGTTAGGCATACTATCAGGGCCTTAGTTAGGGACAGTTTTAGGGCCTGAGTTAGGATTAGTGTCAAGGCCTTATTTAGGACCAATTTTAGGGCTTTAGTTTGGACTAGCAACAAAGCCTTTGTAAGGTATCATGTCGGGGCCTCAGTTAGGTGTAGTGTCAGGGCCATTGTTAGGGACAGTATCAGTGCCTGACGTAGGAGAAGTTCAGGGCCTTAGCCAGGGAAAGTGTCAGGGAATTAGTTAGGGACATTATCAGGGCCTGAATTAGCAGTAGTGTCCAAAGTCCTTAGTGAGGAGAGTAAGGAGTAAGTCAGGACTCAGGCCCTGACACTGTTCTTAAATAAGGCCCTGACATTACCTGTAACACAGGTCCTGATCTGATTCCTATCATAGGCGCTGATATTGGACTGACTTAACTAAGGCCCTGACACTGGTCCTAACTAAAGCTGTGACACTACTCTTAACTCAGGCCCTGACACTGTCCCTAACAAAGCCTCTGACACTACTCCTAAATCAGGCACTGACGCTGTCCCTAACTAAGGCCCTGACATACACCTAACTCAGGCCCTGACACTGTCTCTAACTAAGGCCCTGATACTACTCCAAACTCAGCACTGACACTGTCACTAACTAAGGCCCTGACACTATTCATAGCTCACGCCCTAACACAACTCCTAAATCATGCCATGACAATGTCCGTAACTAAGGCCCTGACACTACTACTATCTCAAGCAATGACACTGTCCCTAACTTAGGCCCTGACTCTACTCCTGACTCAGGCACTGACACTGGCCCTAACTTAGGCTGTGACGCTACTCCTAACTAAGCAACTGACACTGTCCCTAACTAAGGCCCGGACACTACTCCCTACTCAGGCACTGATAATGTCACTAAGGCCGTGACACTACTCCCAAAATAGGCATTGAGACTGTCCCTAAATACGCCCTGACAGTACTCCCAACTCAGGCACTGACACTGTCCCTAACTAAGGCCCTGACACTACTCCCAAACTAGGCACTGACATTGTCCCTAACTAAGGCCCTGACATTACTCTCAACTCAGGCACTAACACTGTCCCTAACTAAGGACTTGACACTACTCTTAACTCAGGCCCTGGCACAGTCCCTAACAAAGGCCTGCCACTACCCCCAACTCTGGCACTGAGAGTGTCCCTAACTACGGCCATCACACTACTCCTAACTCAGGCACTGACGCTGTCCCTAAGTAAGGCCCTGACACTACTCCCAACGCAGGCACTGACGCTGTCCCTTACTAAGTCTCTGACACTACTCCCTACACAGGCATTGACACTGTCCCTAACTAAGGCCCTCACACTACTACTTACTTAGGCACTGACACGCTACCTAACTAAGGCCCTGAGACTACTTCTACCTCAGACCCTGACACTGTCCCTAACGAAGGGCTTGATATTACTCCCAACACAGGCACTGACACTCTCCCTAACTAAGGCCTTGACACTACTTTTAACTCATGCCCTGATGCTGTCCCCAAAAAAGACCCTGAGACTATTCCCAACTCAGGCACTGACACTCTCCCTAACTAAGACCCTGACACTACTCCCATCTCAGCCACTGACACCGTCCCTAATGCCCTGACACTACTTCCAACTCAGGCACTGACACAGTCCCTAACTAGGCCCTGACACTACTCCCAACTCAGGCACTGACCCTGTCCCTAACTAAGGCCCTGACATAACTCCCAACTCCGGCACTGACACTTTCTCTAACTAAGGCCCTGAAACTACTCCCAACTCAGACACTGACCCTGTCCCTAACTAGGCCCTGACACTACTCCCAACTCAGGCACTCACACTGTCCCTAACTAAGGCCCTGACATAACTCTCAAACCCGGCACTGACACTTTCTCTAACTAAGGCCCTGAAACTACTCACAACTCAGGCCCTGACACTGTTCCTAACTACCGGTCTCAGACTACTCCTAACTTAGGCCCTGACACTATTCCTAACACATTAACTGACACTGTCCCTAACTAAGGTCCTGAGACTATTCCTAACTCAGACACTGACACTGTCCATAACTTAGGCCATGTCACTACTCCCAACTCAGGCACTGACGCTGTTTCTAACTAAGGGTCTGACACTACTCCAAACTGAGACACTGACACTCTTCCAAATTAAGGCCTTGACACTACTCTTAACTCAGGGCCTGACACTGTCCACAATAAAGACCCTGACAAAAATCCCAACTTAGGCACTGACAATGTCCGTAACTAAGGCCCTGACACTATTCCCATCTCAGCCACTGACACTGTCCCTAACTATGGCCCTGACACTACTCCCAACGCAAGCACTGGTGCTGTCCCTAACTAAGGCACTGGCACTACTCCCAACTCGCCCTGGCGCTGTCCCTAACTAAGACTCTGACACTACTCCCAATTCAGGCAATGACAGTGTCCCTAACTGAGGCAATGACACTACTCCCAACTCAAGCACTAAGGCTCTGGATCATTGTGATGACAAGCGCCATGGAGCATTGTGATGACAAGGGCCATGGAGAATTGGGATGACGGGTCCTGGTGCATTGTGGTGACAAGGGCCATGGAGCATTTTGATTACAGGGGTCATGGGGCATTGTGATGAAAGTGGTCATGGAACACTGTGATTAAAGTGGTCATGGAATATTTTGGTAAAAGTGGTCATGTAGCATTGTGATGAAAAGTGCTATGGAGCATTGGGATGACAGGGGTCATGGAGCATTTTAATGACAAGGGACATGGAGCATTGTGATGACAGAAGTCATGGAGCATTGTGGTGACCAGCGGCATGGAGCATTGTGAAGAAAGGAGTACTGTAACATTGTGAAGAAAGGGTCAAGGAGCATTTTGATTACAAGGATCATGGAGCATTGTGATGACAAGGGTCATGGAGCATTGTGATGACAAGAGTCATGGAGACTTGTGAGGACAGGGGGCATGGAGCTTTGTGATTTCACAGACATGTAGCATTTTAGAAAAGGGTCATGGAGCATGGTCATGAAAGGGGTCATGGAGCATTGTGATGATAAGGGCATGGAGCATTGTGAGGACAGTGGCATGTAGCATTGGGATGACAAAGGTCATGGAGCATTGTGATGACAGGGGTTATGGAGCATTGTGATGACAAGGGCGTGGAGCATTGTGATGACAGTGGTCATGGAACATTGTGACGATAAGGGCATCGAGCCGAGTTAGGGACAGTCTAGCGGCCTTGGGAGTAAATTCAGTGCCTGAATTAGGCACAGCATAAGGTCTTTAGTTAGCATAAGAGGTAGGACATTAGCTCGGGACAGGGTTAGGGTAAAGGCTTGGAATCGTGTCAGGAAATGACCTAAGGATAGTGTGAAGACCTTTGTTACTGAGACTTTCAGGGACTTATTCAGAAGCAGCGTTAGGGCTTCAGGTAGGCACAGCATCAGGGCCTTACTTAGGGAGAGCGACAGGGCCTGAGTGAGGCCTAGTGTCAGGCCCTTAGCTGGGGACACTGTCAGGGAATGATTTAGGAGCAGCATCAGTGCCTTTGTTGGATCAGCTTTAGGCTCTTAGTTAAAGACATGACCGGAGCCCTAGTTAGTCACAGCGTCAAGGCCTCAGTTAGGGAAAGCTTAAGGGTCTGAGTTACAGACAGCCTCAAGTTTTCACTTAAAGACAGCGACAGGGCTTTCTTAGGGACAGTGTCAGGACCTTGGTTAGAAATGAGTCAGGATATTAGCTCAGGAGAGTGTCAGGATTTTAGTTCTTGCTGGCAGCAGGGCCTATATTAAAGACAGATTCCGGGCCTTTGTTAGATTCAGTGTCATGGCCTTAGTTAGGAGTAGTCAGGGCCTTAGTTAGGGGGAGCATTAGGGTTTCAAGTGGCATAAGATGCAGGAGATTATCTCGGGACAGAGTCAGGTCCCAGGCCAGAGATAGTGAAAGGAAATGACCAAGGGATAACGAGAAGACCTTAGTTATTGAGAGCATCAGGGCCTTAGTTAGCAGCAGCATGAGCGCCTTAATCAGGACCAGCACCAGGGCTTGATGTACGGACAGCGTCAGAGCCTAACTAAGGTACAGCAACAGGGCCTAAGTGAGGCCTATCTTTAGGGCCTGAGTAAGGGACAGTATCAGGGCATGACTTAGGAGCAGCATAAAGGCCTCTGTAGGATCAGCATTAGGGTCTTCGTTAAAGCTATTATCAGGGCCTCCGTTAGGGATAGCCTCAAGGCCTCACTTAGGGACAGCGTCAGGGCTTACTTTGGGAAAGTTTCAGGACCTTGGTAAGACATGGGTCAGGCTATTAGCTCAGGATAATATCAGGTGTTCAGATATTGACGGCAGCAGGGCCTTAGTTAGAGGCAGTGTCAGGGCCTAAGTTAGGACTAGCATCAGAGCCTTTGTTAGGTACAGTGTCAGTGACTGAGTTAGGTGTAGTGTCAGAGCCTTAGTTAGGGACAGTGTCAGGGCCTGCATTAGGACGAGCTTCCAGGCCTCAGTTAGGGACACGTTCACGGCCTCGGACCTAAATTCAGGGCCTCATTTAGGGACAGAATCAGGGAATTAGCTAGCATAAGGGGATCTACAGCTGAAAGCAACCTGAACACCACCACAAGCAGATGCAGAAGAGAACCATGCACACTCCTATGAAGGAATAGTCCACAGCAGTTGAGTACATTTTGTTTAAAGTTAGTAACACTATAAAAATTATGTTTTGAAGAAAACTATATTCAGAAGATGAAAGAATCTCGTTCTAAAGAATCTCTTTAGCTAATCTCGACATTAGCTAAAGAGAAGGTTAGGTTAAGGTCTAGGGAGAGTGGCAGGAAATGACCTAGGGATAGTGTCAAGACCTTAGTTACTTAGCACATCAGGACCTAATTTAGGAGCAGTGAGTGTCAGGGCTTCGGATAGGAACAACGTCAGAGCCTGACTTAGGGAGTGGGACAGGGCCTGAGTGAGGCCTAGCGTCAGGGCCTTAGCTAGAGACAGTGTCAGGGCATGACTTAGGAGCAGCATAAGAGCCACGGTAGGATCAGCCTCAGGGGCTATGTTAAAGATATTATCAGGGCCTCTGGTAGGGACAGCCTCAAGGCCTCACATAGAGACAGCATCAGGGCTTTCTTAGGGACAGTTTCAGGACCTTGGTAAGAGATGGGTCAAGAAATTAGCTCAGGGGATTCCCAGGTGGCGCAGTGGTTGAGAATCTGCCTGCCAATGCAGGGGACACGGGTTCGACCCCTGGTCTGGGAAGATCCCACATGCCGCGGAGCGACTAAGCCCGTGAGCCACAACTGCTGAGCCTGCGCGTCTGGAGCCTGTGCTCCGCAACGGGAGAGGCCACGATAGTGAGAGGGCCGTGAACCGCGATGAAGAGTGGTCCCCACTTGCCGCAACTAGAGAAAGCCCTCACACAGAAACCAAGACCCAACAGAGCCATAAATACGTAAATAAATAAATAAATAAATAAATAAATAAATAAATAAATAAATTTAAAAAATTAAAAAAAAAAAAGAAATTAGCTCAGGATAGTGTCAGGACTTCAGATATTGTCGACAGCAGGGCCTTAGTTAGGGACAGTGTCAGGCCCTGAATTAGGACGAACATCGAGGCCTTAGGGACGGACAGGGTCACAGCCTCGAGAGTAATTTTAGGCCCTTAGTTAAGGACAGCAGCAGGGCTGTAGTTAGCATAAGAGGCACGACATTTGCTAGGGACAGGGTCAGGTTATGGTCTAGGGATAGTGTCAGGAAAGGACCTAAGCATAGTGTCAAAACCTTAGTTACTGAGACTATCAGATCCTTATTTAGAACCAGTGTCAGGGCTTCGGGTAGGGACAGCATCAGAGCCTGACTTAGGGAGAGCGACAGGGCCTGAGTGAGGCCTAGCGTCAGGCCCTTAGCTGAGGACACTGTCAGGGCATGACTTAGAAACAGAATCAGCGCCTCTGTTGGATCAACCTTAGCGTCTTTGTTACAGATATGATCAGGGCCTGACTTAGTCCCAGCGTCAAGGCCTCAGTTAGGGAAAGCTTCAGGGCCTGAGTTAGGGGCAGCCTCAGTTCTTAACATAGGGACAGCGACAGGGCTTTCTTAGGGACAGTGTCAGGACCTTGGTTAGAAATATGTCAGGATATTAACTCAGGCTAGTGTCCAGTTTTTAGTTATTGCTGACAGCAGGGCCTATATTAGGGGCAAATTCTGAGCCTTACTTAGAGACAGTGTCAGGGCCTGAGTTAGGACTAGCATCAGAGCCCTTGTAAAGTACGGTGTCAGGGCTTTAGTTAGGGACAGTGTCAGCGCCTCAGTTAGGATGAGCCTCCAACCTCAGTTAGGGACAGGTTGACGGCCTCGGGACTAATTTCAGGCACATAGTTAGAGACAGCATCAGAGATTTAGTTAGCATAAGAGGCTCGACAATAGCTAAAGACAAGTTTAGGTTAAGATCTAGGGATAGTGTCAGGAAATGACCTAGGGATAGTGTCAAGACCATAGCTAATTAGAGCATCAGTGCCTAATTTAGGCCCAGTGTCAGGGCTTCAGGTAGGGACAGAGTCTTAGCCTGACTTAGGGAGAGCGACAGGGCCTGAGTGATGCCTAGAGTCAGGGCCTTAGCTACGGACAGCGTCAGGGCATGACATAGGATCAACATAATGGTCTCTGTAAGATCAGCATTAGAGTTTGTTTAAAGACATTATCAGGACCTCTGTGAGGGACAGCCTCAGGGCCTCACTTAGGGACAGTGTCAGGGCTAACGTTGGGAGAATTTCAGGACCTTGGTAAGACATGGGTCAGGATATTAGCTCAGGATAATGTCAGGACTTTAGATATTGAAGGTAGCAGCGCCTACGTTAGGCAAAGTTCCAAGGCGTTAGTTAGGAGTAGCGGGCCTCTGATAAGTCCAGTGTCAGATCCTCAGTTAGCAATAGTGTTAGGGCCTTAGTTAGGGACAGTGTCAGGGCCGGATGTAGGGCGAGCATCTAGGCCTTAGTTCGGGACAGGTCATGGTCTTGGGACTAAATTCAGTGCCTGAGGTAGGCACAGTCTAAGGGCTTCAGTTAGCATAAGAGGCAGGACATTAGCTAGAGGCCGTGTCAGTTTAACATCTAGGGATAGTGTCAGGAAATGACCTAAGGATAGTGTGAAGACCTTTGTTACGGAGACTCTCAGGGCCTTATTCAGAACCAGTGTTAGGGCTTCAGGTAGGGACAGCATCAGAGCCTGACTTAGGGAGAGCGTTAGGGTCTGAGTGAGGCCTAGCATCAGACACTTAGTGGGGGACACTATCGGGGCATGACTTAGGAGCAGCATCAGGGCCTCTGTTGGATCAGCCTTAGGGTCTTAGTTAAAGACATGATCAGGGTCTGAGTTAGTCACAGCATCAAGGCCTGAGTTAGTTAGGGAAAGCTTCAGGGCCTCACTTAGGGACAGCGTCAGGGCTTACTTTGGGACAGTTTCAGGACCTTGGTAAGACATGGGTCAGGGTATTAGCTCCAGATAATGTCAGGACTTTAGATGTTGATGGCAGCAGCCCTTAGTTAGAGACAGTGTCAGGCCCTGAGTTACGACTAGCATCAGAGTCTTTGTTAGATACAATGTACGGGACTGAATTAGGAGTAGAGTCAGGGCCTTAGTTAGTGACAGTGTCAGGGCCTGACTTAGGGAGAGCGACAGGGCCTGAGTGAGGCTTAGCATCAGGCCCTTAGCTGGGCACACTGTCAGGGCATGACTTTGGAGCAGCATCAGCCTCTTTGCTGGATCAGCATTAAGGTCTTCGTTAGGTACATGATCAGGGCCTGAATTAGTCACAGCTTCAAGGCTTCAGTTCAGGAAAGCTTCAGGGCCTGAGTTAGGGACAGCCTCAGGTCTTCACTTAGGGACAGCGTCAGGGCTTACTTTGGGACAGTTTCAGGACCTTGGAAAGACATAGGTCAGGATATTAGCTCAGAATAATGTCAGGACTTTTGATAGTGATGGCAGCAGGGCCTTCGTTACAGACGGTTTCAGGGCCTGAGTTAGGCCTAGCATCAGAGACTTTGTTAGGTACAGTGTAAGGGACTGAGTTAGGAGTAGTGTCAGGGCCTAGCTTAGGGACAGTGTCAGGGTCTGATTTAAGTGTACTGTCTGAGACCTAGTTAGGGACAGTGCTAGGGCCTGAGTTAGGATTAGTGTCAAGGCCTTATTTAGGACCAATTTCAGGGCCTTAGTTTGGACTAGCATCAGAGCCATTGTTAGGAATCGTATGAGGGCCTGAGTTAGGCATACTATCAGGGACATAGTTAGAGACAGTTTTAGGGCCTGAGTTAGGATTAGTGTCAAGGCCTTATTTAGGACCAATTTTAGGGCTTTAGTTTGGACTAGCAACAAAGACTTTGTTAGGTATCATGTCAGGGCCTCAGTTAGGTGTAGTGTCAGGGCCATTGTTAGGGACAATATCAGGGCCTGACGTAGGAGAAGTTCAGGGCCTTAGCCAAGGAAAGTGTCAGGGAATTAGTTAGAGACATTATCAGGGCCTGAATTAGCAGTAGTGTCCAAAGTCCTTAGTGAGGAGAGTAAGGAATAAGTCAGGACTCAGGCCCTGACACTGTTCTTAAATAAGGCCCTGACATTACCTGTAACACAGGTCCTGATCTGATTCCTATCATAGGCGCTGATGTTGGACTGACTTAACTAAGGCCCTGACACTGGTCCTAACTAAAGCTGTGACACTACTCTTAACTCAGGCCCTGACACTGTCCCTAACAAAGCCTCTGACACTACTCCTAAATCAGGCACTGACGCTGCCCCTAACTAAGGCCCTGACATACACCTAACTCAGGCCCTGACACTGTCTCTAACTAAGGCCCTGATACTACTCCAAACTCAGCACTGACACTGTCACTAACTAAGGCCCTGACACTATTCATAGCTCACGCCCTAACACAACTCCTAAATCATGCCATGACAATGTCCGTAACTGAGGCCCTGACACTACTCCTATCTCAAGCAATGACACTGTCCCTAACTAAGGCCCGGACACTACTCCCTACTCAGGCACTGATAATGTCACTAAGGCCGTGACACTACTCCCAAAATAGGCATTGAGACTGTCCCTAAATACGCCCTGACAGTAATCCCAACTCAGGCACTGACACTGTCCCTAACTAAGGCCCTGACACTACTCCCAAACTAGGCACTGACATTGTCCCTAACTAAGGCCCTGACATTACTCTCAACTCAGGCACTAACACTGTCCCTAACTAAGGACTTGACACTACTCTTAACTCAGGCCCTGGCACAGTCCCTAACAAAGGCCTGCCACTACCCCCAACTCTGGCACTGAGAGTGTCCCTAACTACGGCCATCACACTACTCCTAACTCAGGCACTGACGCTGTCCCTTACTAAGTCTCTGACACTACTTCCTACACAGGCATTGACACTGTCCCTAACTAAGGCCCTCACACTACTACTTACTTAGGCACTGACACGCTACCTAACTAAGGCCCTGAGACTACTTCTACCTCAGACCCTGACACTGTCCCTAACGAAGGGCTTGATATTACTCCCAACACAGGCACTGACACTCTCCCTAACTAAGGCCTTGACACTACTTTTAACTCATGCCCTGATGCTGTCCCCAAAAAAGACCCTGAGACTATTCCCAACTCAGGCACTGACACTCTCCCTAACTAAGACCCTGACACTACTCCCATCTCAGCCACTGACACTGTCCCTAATGCCCTGACACTACTTCCAACTCAGGCACTGACACAGTCCCTAACTAGGCCCTGACACTACTCCCAACTCAGGCACTGACCCTGTCCCTAACTAAGGCCCTGACATAACTCCCAACTCCGGCACTGACACTTTCTCTAACTAAGGCCCTGAAACTACTCCCAACTCAGACACTGACCCTGTCCCTAACTAGGCCCTGACACTACTCCCAACTCAGGCACTGACACTGTCCCTAACTAAGGCCCTGACATAACTCCCAAACCCGGCACTGACACTTTCTCTAACTAAGGCCCTGAAACTACTCACAACTCAGGCCCTGACACTGTTCCTAACTACCGGTCTCAGACTAATCCTAACTTAGGCCCTGACACTATTCCTAACACATTAACTGACACTGTCCCTAACTAAGGTCCTGAGACTATTCCTAACTCAGACACTGACACTGTCCATAACTTAGGCCATGTCACTACTCCCAACTCAGGCACTGACGCTGTTTCTAACTAAGGGTCTGACACTACTCCAAACTGAGACACTGACACTCTTCCAAATTAAGGCCTTGACACTACTCTTAACTCAGGGCCTGACACTGTCCACAATAAAGACCCTGACAAAAATCCCAACTTAGGCACTGACAATGTCCGTAACTAAGGCCCTGACACTATTCCCATCTCAGCCACTGACACTGTCCCTAACTATGGCCCTGACACTACTCCCAACGCAAGCACTGGTGCTGTCCCTAACTAAGGCACTGGCACTACTCCCAACTCGCCCTGGCGCTGTCCCTAACTAAGGCTCTGACACTACTCCCAATTCAGGCAATGACAGTGTCCCTAACTGAGGCAATGACACTACTCCCAACTCAAGCACTAAGGCTCTGGATCATTATGATGACAAGAGCCATGGAGCATTGTGATGACAAGGGCCATGGAGAATTGGGATGACGGGTCCTGGTGCATTGTGGTGACAAGGGCCATGGAGCATTTTGATTATAGGGGTCATGGGGCATTGTGATGAAAGTGGTCATGGAGCACTGTGATTAAAGTGGTCATGGAATATTTTGGTAAAAGTGGTCATGTAGCATTGTGATGAAAAGTGCTATGGAGCATTGGGATGACAGGGGTCATGGAGCATTTTAATGACAAGGGACATGGAGCATTGTGATGACAGAAGTCATGGAGCATTGTGGTGACCAGCGGCATGGAGCATTGTGAAGAAAGGAGTACTGTAACATTGTGAAGAAAGGGTCAAGGAGCATTTTGATTACAAGGATCATGGAGCATTGTGATGACAAGGGTCATGGAGCATTGTGATGACAAGAGTCATGGAGACTTGTGAGGACAGGGGGCATGGAGCTTTGTGATTTCACAGACATGTAGCATTTTAGAAAAGGGTCATGGAGCATGGTCATGAAAGGGGTCATGGAGCATTGTGATGATAAGGGCGTGGAGCATTGTGAGGACAGTGGCATGTAGCATTGCGATGACAAAGGTCATGGAGCATTGTGATGACAGGGGTTATGGAGCATTGTGATGACAAGGGCGTGGAGCATTGTGATGACAGTGGTCATGGAACATTGTGACGATAAGGGCATCGAGCCGAGTTAGGGACAGTCTAGCGGCCTTGGGAGTAAATTCAGTGCCTGAATTAGGCACAGCATAAGGTCTTTAGTTAGCATAAGAGGTAGGACATTAGCTCGGGACAGGGTTAGGGTAAAGGCTTGGAATCGTGTCAGGAAATGACCTAAGGATAGTGTGAAGACCTTTGTTACTGAGACTTTCAGGGACTTATTCAGAAGCAGCGTTAGGGCTTCAGGTAGGCACAGCATCAGGGCCTGACTTAGGGAGAGCGACAGGGCCTGAGTGAGGCCTAGCGTCAGGCCCTTAGCTGAGGACACTGTCAGGGCATGACTTAGAAACAGAATCAGCGCCTCTGTTGGATCAACCTTAGCGTCTTTGTTACAGATATGATCAGGGCCTGACTTAGTCCCAGCGTCAAGGCCTCAGTTAGGGAAAGCTTCAGGGCCTGAGTTAGGGGCAGCCTCAGTTCTTAACATAGGGACAGCGACAGGGCTTTCTTAGGGACAGTGTCAGGACCTTGGTTAGAAATATGTCAGGATATTAACTCAGGCTAGTGTCCAGTTTTTAGTTATTGCTGACAGCAGGGCCTATATTAGGGGCAAATTCTGAGCCTTACTTAGAGACAGTGTCAGGGCCTGAGTTAGGACTAGCATCAGAGCCCTTGTAAAGTACGGTGTCAGGGCTTTAGTTAGGGACAGTGTCAGCGCCTCAGTTAGGATGAGCCTCCAACCTCAGTTAGGGACAGGTTGACGGCCTCGGGACTAATTTCAGGCACATAGTTAGAGACAGCATCAGAGATTTAGTTAGCATAAGAGGCTCGACAATAGCTAAAGACAAGTTTAGGTTAAGATCTAGGGATAGTGTCAGGAAATGACCTAGGGATAGTGTCAAGACCATAGCTAATTAGAGCATCAGTGCCTAATTTAGGCCCAGTGTCAGGGCTTCAGGTAGGGACAGAGTCTTAGCCTGACTTAGGGAGAGCGACAGGGCCTGAGTGATGCCTAGAGTCAGGGCCTTAGCTACGGACAGCGTCAGGGCATGACATAGGATCAACATAATGGTCTCTGTAAGATCAGCATTAGAGTTTGTTTAAAGACATTATCAGGACCTCTGTGAGGGACAGCCTCAGGGCCTCACTTAGGGACAGTGTCAGGGCTAACGTTGGGAGAATTTCAGGACCTTGGTAAGACATGGGTCAGGATATTAGCTCAGGATAATGTCAGGACTTTAGATATTGAAGGTAGCAGCGCCTACGTTAGGCAAAGTTCCAAGGCGTTAGTTAGGAGTAGCGGGCCTCTGATAAGTCCAGTGTCAGATCCTCAGTTAGCAATAGTGTTAGGGCCTTAGTTAGGGACAGTGTCAGGGCCGGATGTAGGGCGAGCATCTAGGCCTTAGTTCGGGACAGGTCATGGTCTTGGGACTAAATTCAGTGCCTGAGGTAGGCACAGTCTAAGGGCTTCAGTTAGCATAAGAGGCAGGACATTAGCTAGAGGCCGTGTCAGTTTAACATCTAGGGATAGTGTCAGGAAATGACCTAAGGATAGTGTGAAGACCTTTGTTACGGAGACTCTCAGGGCCTTATTCAGAACCAGTGTTAGGGCTTCAGGTAGGGACAGCATCAGAGCCTGACTTAGGGAGAGCGTTAGGGTCTGAGTGAGGCCTAGCATCAGACACTTAGTGGGGGACACTATCGGGGCATGACTTAGGAGCAGCATCAGGGCCTCTGTTGGATCAGCCTTAGGGTCTTAGTTAAAGACATGATCAGGGTCTGAGTTAGTCACAGCATCAAGGCCTGAGTTAGTTAGGGAAAGCTTCAGGGCCTCACTTAGGGACAGCGTCAGGGCTTACTTTGGGACAGTTTCAGGACCTTGGTAAGACATGGGTCAGGGTATTAGCTCCAGATAATGTCAGGACTTTAGATGTTGATGGCAGCAGCCCTTAGTTAGAGACAGTGTCAGGCCCTGAGTTACGACTAGCATCAGAGTCTTTGTTAGATACAATGTACGGGACTGAATTAGGAGTAGAGTCAGGGCCTTAGTTAGTGACAGTGTCAGGGCCTGACTTAGGGAGAGCGACAGGGCCTGAGTGAGGCTTAGCATCAGGCCCTTAGCTGGGCACACTGTCAGGGCATGACTTTGGAGCAGCATCAGCCTCTTTGCTGGATCAGCATTAAGGTCTTCGTTAGGTACATGATCAGGGCCTGAATTAGTCACAGCTTCAAGGCTTCAGTTCAGGAAAGCTTCAGGGCCTGAGTTAGGGACAGCCTCAGGTCTTCACTTAGGGACAGCGTCAGGGCTTACTTTGGGACAGTTTCAGGACCTTGGAAAGACATAGGTCAGGATATTAGCTCAGAATAATGTCAGGACTTTTGATAGTGATGGCAGCAGGGCCTTCGTTACAGACGGTTTCAGGGCCTGAGTTAGGCCTAGCATCAGAGACTTTGTTAGGTACAGTGTAAGGGACTGAGTTAGGAGTAGTGTCAGGGCCTAGCTTAGGGACAGTGTCAGGGTCTGATTTAAGTGTACTGTCTGAGACCTAGTTAGGGACAGTGCTAGGGCCTGAGTTAGGATTAGTGTCAAGGCCTTATTTAGGACCAATTTCAGGGCCTTAGTTTGGACTAGCATCAGAGCCATTGTTAGGAATCGTATGAGGGCCTGAGTTAGGCATACTATCAGGGACATAGTTAGAGACAGTTTTAGGGCCTGAGTTAGGATTAGTGTCAAGGCCTTATTTAGGACCAATTTTAGGGCTTTAGTTTGGACTAGCAACAAAGACTTTGTTAGGTATCATGTCAGGGCCTCAGTTAGGTGTAGTGTCAGGGCCATTGTTAGGGACAGTATCAGGGCCTGACGTAGGAGAAGTTCAGGGCCTTAGCCAAGGAAAGTGTCAGGGAATTAGTTAGAGACATTATCAGGGCCTGAATTAGCAGTAGTGTCCAAAGTCCTTAGTGAGGAGAGTAAGGAGTAAGTCAGGACTCAGGCCCTGACACTGTTCTTAAATAAGGCCCTGACATTACCTGTAACACAGGTCCTGATCTGATTCCTATCATAGGCGCTGATGTTGGACTGACTTAACTAAGGCCCTGACACTGGTCCTAACTAAAGCTGTGACACTACTCTTAACTCAGGCCCTGACACTGTCCCTAACAAAGCCTCTGACACTACTCCTAAATCAGGCACTGACGCTGCCCCTAACTAAGGCCCTGACATACACCTAACTCAGGCCCTGACACTGTCTCTAACTAAGGCCCTGATACTACTCCAAACTCAGCACTGACACTGTCACTAACTAAGGCCCTGACACTATTCATAGCTCACGCCCTAACACAACTCCTAAATCATGCCATGACAATGTCCGTAACTGAGGCCCTGACACTACTCCTATCTCAAGCAATGACACTGTCCCTAACTAAGGCCCGGACACTACTCCCTACTCAGGCACTGATAATGTCACTAAGGCCGTGACACTACTCCCAAAATAGGCATTGAGACTGTCCCTAAATACGCCCTGACAGTAATCCCAACTCAGGCACTGACACTGTCCCTAACTAAGGCCCTGACACTACTCCCAAACTAGGCACTGACATTGTCCCTAACTAAGGCCCTGACATTACTCTCAACTCAGGCACTAACACTGTCCCTAACTAAGGACTTGACACTACTCTTAACTCAGGCCCTGGCACAGTCCCTAACAAAGGCCTGCCACTACCCCCAACTCTGGCACTGAGAGTGTCCCTAACTACGGCCATCACACTACTCCTAACTCAGGCACTGACGCTGTCCCTAAGTAAGGCCCTGACACTACTCCCAACGCAGGCACTGACGCTGTCCCTTACTAAGTCTCTGACACTACTCCCTACACAGGCATTGACACTGTCCCTAACTAAGGCCCTCACACTACTACTTACTTAGGCACTGACACGCTACCTAACTAAGGCCCTGAGACTACTTCTACCTCAGACCCTGACACTGTCCCTAACGAAGGGCTTGATATTACTCCCAACACAGGCACTGACACTCTCCCTAACTAAGGCCTTGACACTACTTTTAACTCATGCCCTGATGCTGTCCCCAAAAAAGACCCTGAGACTATTCCCAACTCAGGCACTGACACTCTCCCTAACTAAGACCCTGACACTACTCCCATCTCAGCCACTGACACTGTCCCTAATGCCCTGACACTACTTCCAACTCAGGCACTGACACAGTCCCTAACTAGGCCCTGACACTACTCCCAACTCAGGCACTGACCCTGTCCCTAACTAAGGCCCTGACATAACTCCCAACTCCGGCACTGACACTTTCTCTAACTAAGGCCCTGAAACTACTCCCAACTCAGACACTGACCCTGTCCCTAACTAGGCCCTGACACTACTCCCAACTCAGGCACTGACACTGTCCCTAACTAAGGCCCTGACATAACTCCCAAACCCGGCACTGACACTTTCTCTAACTAAGGCCCTGAAACTACTCACAACTCAGGCCCTGACACTGTTCCTAACTACCGGTCTCAGACTACTCCTAACTTAGGCCCTGACACTATTCCTAACACATTAACTGACACTGTCCCTAACTAAGGTCCTGAGACTATTCCTAACTCAGACACTGACACTGTCCATAACTTAGGCCATGTCACTACTCCCAACTCAGGCACTGACGCTGTTTCTAACTAAGGGTCTGACACTACTCCAAACTGAGACACTGACACTCTTCCAAATTAAGGCCTTGACACTACTCTTAACTCAGGGCCTGACACTGTCCACAATAAAGACCCTGACAAAAATCCCAACTTAGGCACTGACAATGTCCGTAACTAAGGCCCTGACACTATTCCCATCTCAGCCACTGACACTGTCCCTAACTATGGCCCTGACACTACTCCCAACGCAAGCACTGGTGCTGTCCCTAACTAAGGCACTGGCACTACTCCCAACTCGCCCTGGCGCTGTCCCTAACTAAGGCTCTGACACTACTCCCAATTCAGGCAATGACAGTGTCCCTAACTGAGGCAATGACACTACTCCCAACTCAAGCACTAAGGCTCTGGATCATTATGATGACAAGAGCCATGGAGCATTGTGATGACAAGGGCCATGGAGAATTGGGATGACGGGTCCTGGTGCATTGTGGTGACAAGGGCCATGGAGCATTTTGATTATAGGGGTCATGGGGCATTGTGATGAAAGTGGTCATGGAGCACTGTGATTAAAGTGGTCATGGAATATTTTGGTAAAAGTGGTCATGTAGCATTGTGATGAAAAGTGCTATGGAGCATTGGGATGACAGGGGTCATGGAGCATTTTAATGACAAGGGACATGGAGCATTGTGATGACAGAAGTCATGGAGCATTGTGGTGACCAGCGGCATGGAGCATTGTGAAGAAAGGAGTACTGTAACATTGTGAAGAAAGGGTCAAGGAGCATTTTGATTACAAGGATCATGGAGCATTGTGATGACAAGGGTCATGGAGCATTGTGATGACAAGAGTCATGGAGACTTGTGAGGACAGGGGGCATGGAGCTTTGTGATTTCACAGACATGTAGCATTTTAGAAAAGGGTCATGGAGCATGGTCATGAAAGGGGTCATGGAGCATTGTGATGATAAGGGCGTGGAGCATTGTGAGGACAGTGGCATGTAGCATTGCGATGACAAAGGTCATGGAGCATTGTGATGACAGGGGTTATGGAGCATTGTGATGACAAGGGCGTGGAGCATTGTGATGACAGTGGTCATGGAACATTGTGACGATAAGGGCATCGAGCCGAGTTAGGGACAGTCTAGCGGCCTTGGGAGTAAATTCAGTGCCTGAATTAGGCACAGCATAAGGTCTTTAGTTAGCATAAGAGGTAGGACATTAGCTCGGGACAGGGTTAGGGTAAAGGCTTGGAATCGTGTCAGGAAATGACCTAAGGATAGTGTGAAGACCTTTGTTACTGAGACTTTCAGGGACTTATTCAGAAGCAGCGTTAGGGCTTCAGGTAGGCACAGCATCAGGGCCTGACTTAGGGAGAGCGACAGGGCCTGAGTGAGGCCTAGCGTCAGGCCCTTAGCTGAGGACACTGTCAGGGCATGACTTAGAAACAGAATCAGCGCCTCTGTTGGATCAACCTTAGCGTCTTTGTTACAGATATGATCAGGGCCTGACTTAGTCCCAGCGTCAAGGCCTCAGTTAGGGAAAGCTTCAGGGCCTGAGTTAGGGGCAGCCTCAGTTCTTAACATAGGGACAGCGACAGGGCTTTCTTAGGGACAGTGTCAGGACCTTGGTTAGAAATATGTCAGGATATTAACTCAGGCTAGTGTCCAGTTTTTAGTTATTGCTGACAGCAGGGCCTATATTAGGGGCAAATTCTGAGCCTTACTTAGAGACAGTGTCAGGGCCTGAGTTAGGACTAGCATCAGAGCCCTTGTAAAGTACGGTGTCAGGGCTTTAGTTAGGGACAGTGTCAGCGCCTCAGTTAGGATGAGCCTCCAACCTCAGTTAGGGACAGGTTGACGGCCTCGGGACTAATTTCAGGCACATAGTTAGAGACAGCATCAGAGATTTAGTTAGCATAAGAGGCTCGACAATAGCTAAAGACAAGTTTAGGTTAAGATCTAGGGATAGTGTCAGGAAATGACCTAGGGATAGTGTCAAGACCATAGCTAATTAGAGCATCAGTGCCTAATTTAGGCCCAGTGTCAGGGCTTCAGGTAGGGACAGAGTCTTAGCCTGACTTAGGGAGAGCGACAGGGCCTGAGTGATGCCTAGAGTCAGGGCCTTAGCTACGGACAGCGTCAGGGCATGACATAGGATCAACATAATGGTCTCTGTAAGATCAGCATTAGAGTTTGTTTAAAGACATTATCAGGACCTCTGTGAGGGACAGCCTCAGGGCCTCACTTAGGGACAGTGTCAGGGCTAACGTTGGGAGAATTTCAGGACCTTGGTAAGACATGGGTCAGGATATTAGCTCAGGATAATGTCAGGACTTTAGATATTGAAGGTAGCAGCGCCTACGTTAGGCAAAGTTCCAAGGCGTTAGTTAGGAGTAGCGGGCCTCTGATAAGTCCAGTGTCAGATCCTCAGTTAGCAATAGTGTTAGGGCCTTAGTTAGGGACAGTGTCAGGGCCGGATGTAGGGCGAGCATCTAGGCCTTAGTTCGGGACAGGTCATGGTCTTGGGACTAAATTCAGTGCCTGAGGTAGGCACAGTCTAAGGGCTTCAGTTAGCATAAGAGGCAGGACATTAGCTAGAGGCCGTGTCAGTTTAACATCTAGGGATAGTGTCAGGAAATGACCTAAGGATAGTGTGAAGACCTTTGTTACGGAGACTCTCAGGGCCTTATTCAGAACCAGTGTTAGGGCTTCAGGTAGGGACAGCATCAGAGCCTGACTTAGGGAGAGCGTTAGGGTCTGAGTGAGGCCTAGCATCAGACACTTAGTGGGGGACACTATCGGGGCATGACTTAGGAGCAGCATCAGGGCCTCTGTTGGATCAGCCTTAGGGTCTTAGTTAAAGACATGATCAGGGTCTGAGTTAGTCACAGCATCAAGGCCTGAGTTAGTTAGGGAAAGCTTCAGGGCCTCACTTAGGGACAGCGTCAGGGCTTACTTTGGGACAGTTTCAGGACCTTGGTAAGACATGGGTCAGGGTATTAGCTCCAGATAATGTCAGGACTTTAGATGTTGATGGCAGCAGCCCTTAGTTAGAGACAGTGTCAGGCCCTGAGTTACGACTAGCATCAGAGTCTTTGTTAGATACAATGTACGGGACTGAATTAGGAGTAGAGTCAGGGCCTTAGTTAGTGACAGTGTCAGGGCCTGACTTAGGGAGAGCGACAGGGCCTGAGTGAGGCTTAGCATCAGGCCCTTAGCTGGGCACACTGTCAGGGCATGACTTTGGAGCAGCATCAGCCTCTTTGCTAGATCAGCATTAAGGTCTTCGTTAGGTACATGATCAGGGCCTGAATTAGTCACAGCTTCAAGGCTTCAGTTCAGGAAAGCTTCAGGGCCTGAGTTAGGGACAGCCTCAGGTCTTCACTTAGGGACAGCGTCAGGGCTTACTTTGGGACAGTTTCAGGACCTTGGAAAGACATAGGTCAGGATATTAGCTCAGAATAATGTCAGGACTTTTGATAGTGATGGCAGCAGGGCCTTCGTTACAGACGGTTTCAGGGCCTGAGTTAGGCCTAGCATCAGAGACTTTGTTAGGTACAGTGTAAGGGACTGAGTTAGGAGTAGTGTCAGGGCCTAGCTTAGGGACAGTGTCAGGGTCTGATTTAAGTGTACTGTCTGAGACCTAGTTAGGGACAGTGCTAGGGCCTGAGTTAGGATTAGTGTCAAGGCCTTATTTAGGACCAATTTCAGGGCCTTAGTTTGGACTAGCATCAGAGCCATTGTTAGGAATCGTATGAGGGCCTGAGTTAGGCATACTATCAGGGACATAGTTAGAGACAGTTTTAGGGCCTGAGTTAGGATTAGTGTCAAGGCCTTATTTAGGACCAATTTTAGGGCTTTAGTTTGGACTAGCAACAAAGACTTTGTTAGGTATCATGTCAGGGCCTCAGTTAGGTGTAGTGTCAGGGCCATTGTTAGGGACAGTATCAGGGCCTGACGTAGGAGAAGTTCAGGGCCTTAGCCAAGGAAAGTGTCAGGGAATTAGTTAGAGACATTATCAGGGCCTGAATTAGCAGTAGTGTCCAAAGTCCTTAGTGAGGAGAGTAAGGAGTAAGTCAGGACTCAGGCCCTGACACTGTTCTTAAATAAGGCCCTGACATTACCTGTAACACAGGTCCTGATCTGATTCCTATCATAGGCGCTGATGTTGGACTGACTTAACTAAGGCCCTGACACTGGTCCTAACTAAAGCTGTGACACTACTCTTAACTCAGGCCCTGACACTGTCCCTAACAAAGCCTCTGACACTACTCCTAAATCAGGCACTGACGCTGCCCCTAACTAAGGCCCTGACATACACCTAACTCAGGCCCTGACACTGTCTCTAACTAAGGCCCTGATACTACTCCAAACTCAGCACTGACACTGTCACTAACTAAGGCCCTGACACTATTCATAGCTCACGCCCTAACACAACTCCTAAATCATGCCATGACAATGTCCGTAACTGAGGCCCTGACACTACTCCTATCTCAAGCAATGACACTGTCCCTAACTAAGGCCCGGACACTACTCCCTACTCAGGCACTGATAATGTCACTAAGGCCGTGACACTACTCCCAAAATAGGCATTGAGACTGTCCCTAAATACGCCCTGACAGTAATCCCAACTCAGGCACTGACACTGTCCCTAACTAAGGCCCTGACACTACTCCCAAACTAGGCACTGACATTGTCCCTAACTAAGGCCCTGACATTACTCTCAACTCAGGCACTAACACTGTCCCTAACTAAGGACTTGACACTACTCTTAACTCAGGCCCTGGCACAGTCCCTAACAAAGGCCTGCCACTACCCCCAACTCTGGCACTGAGAGTGTCCCTAACTACGGCCATCACACTACTCCTAACTCAGGCACTGACGCTGTCCCTAAGTAAGGCCCTGACACTACTCCCAACGCAGGCACTGACGCTGTCCCTTACTAAGTCTCTGACACTACTCCCTACACAGGCATTGACACTGTCCCTAACTAAGGCCCTCACACTACTACTTACTTAGGCACTGACACGCTACCTAACTAAGGCCCTGAGACTACTTCTACCTCAGACCCTGACACTGTCCCTAACGAAGGGCTTGATATTACTCCCAACACAGGCACTGACACTCTCCCTAACTAAGGCCTTGACACTACTTTTAACTCATGCCCTGATGCTGTCCCCAAAAAAGACCCTGAGACTATTCCCAACTCAGGCACTGACACTCTCCCTAACTAAGACCCTGACACTACTCCCATCTCAGCCACTGACACTGTCCCTAATGCCCTGACACTACTTCCAACTCAGGCACTGACACAGTCCCTAACTAGCCCTGACACTACTCCCAACTCAGGCACTGACCCTGTCCCTAACTAAGGCCCTGACATAACTCCCAACTCCGGCACTGACACTTTCTCTTAACTAAGGCCCTGAAACTACTCCCAACTCAGACACTGACCCTGTCCCTAACTAGGCCCTGACACTACTCCCAACTCAGGCACTGACACTGTCCCTAACTAAGGCCCTGACATAACTCCCAAACCCGGCACTGACACTTTCTCTAACTAAGGCCCTGAACTACTCACAACTCAGGCCCTGACACTGTTCCCTAACTACCGGTCTCAGACTACTCCTAACTTAGGCCCTGACACTATTCCTAACACATTAACTGACACTGTCCCTAACTAAGGTCCTGAGACTATTCCTAACTCAGACACTGACACTGTCCATAACTTAGGCCATGTCACTACTCCCAACTCAGGCACTGACGCTGTTTCTAACTAAGGGTCTGACACTACTCCAAACTGAGACACTGACACTCTTCCAAATTAAGGCCTTGACACTACTCTTAACTCAGGGCCTGACACTGTCCACAATAAAGACCCTGACAAAAATCCCAACTTAGGCACTGACAATGTCCGTAACTAAGGCCCTGACACTATTCCCATCTCAGCCCCTGACACTGTCCCTAACTATGGCCCTGACACTACTCCCAACGCAAGCACTGGTGCTGTCCCTAACTAAGGCACTGGCACTACTCCCAACTCGCCCTGGCGCTGTCCCTAACTAAGGCTCTGACACTACTCCCAATTCAGGCAATGACAGTGTCCCTAACTGAGGCAATGACACTACTCCCAACTCAAGCACTAAGGCTCTGGATCATTATGATGACAAGAGCCATGGAGCATTGTGATGACAAGGGCCATGGAGAATTGGGATGACGGGTCCTGGTGCATTGTGGTGACAAGGGCCATGGAGCATTTTGATTATAGGGGTCATGGGGCATTGTGATGAAAGTGGTCATGGAGCACTGTGATTAAAGTGGTCATGGAAATATTTTTGGTAAAAGTGGTCATGTAGCATTGTGATG
>NW_028124705.1:0-84000 GCF_965194825.1 Balaenoptera physalus
TAAGTCAACTTGCCAGGCCACAGGGTTCCAGAATCAAGCCTCAGTCATTTTGCCAGGCCATAGTGTTCCACCATCAAACCTCAGTCATGATTCCAGGCCACATGTTTCCACAATGAAACCTCAGTCATTTTCCCAGGCCAAAGGTTTCCAGAATCAAACCTCAGTCATATTCCCAGGACACATGGTTGCGGAAGCAAACCTGGGTCATGTTCGCAGGCCACAGGTTTCAGCAATCAAATCTCAGTCATGTTCCCAGGACACAGGTGTCCAGAATCAAACCTCAGTCATATTCCCAGGGAACAGGCTTCCAGAAACAAACCTCAGTCATGTTGCCAGGCCACAGGTTTCCACCATCAAACCTCAGGCATGTTCCCAGGCCACAGGGTTCCAGAATCAAACCGTTTTCATATTCCCAGGCCTCAGGGATCCAGAATCCACCGATGTCATATTCCCAGGCTACAGGGTTCCAGAATAAAACCTCAGTCATATTCCCAGTCCACAGGGTTCCAGAACCAAGGCTCAGTCAAGTTCCCGGGGCACAGTATTCCACAATCTAAACAGATGTCATGTTCCCAGGCCACAATTTTCAAGAATCACGCCTCAGCCATGTTCCCAGGCCACAGGGATCCAGAATCAAACTTCAGTCATGTTGCCAGGCCATAGGGTTGCACCATCAAACCTCAGTCATATTCCCAGGCCACAGGTTTCCAGAATCAAACCGATTTCATGTTCCCAGGCAACAGGGTACCAGAATCCAAACCGATGTCATGTTCCCAGGCCACAGGATTCCACATTCTAACATCAGTCATCTTCCCAGGCCAATGGTATCCAGAATCAAACCTCAGTCATATTCCCAGGCCACATGGTTCCAGAATCAAACCTCAGTCGTGTTCCCAGGACACAGGGTTCCAGAATCAAACCTCAGTCATGTTCCCTGGACAAAGGTTTCAGAAATAAAATCCCAGTCATGTTCCCAGGCCACAGGGTTCCACAATCAAACCTCAGTCATGTTGCCAGTCCACAGGTTTCTGCCATCAAACCTCAGTCAACTTGCCAGGCCACAGGGTTCCAGAATCAAGCCTCAGTCATTTTGCCAGGCCATAGTGTTCCACCATCAAACCTCAGTCATGATCCCAGACCCCATGTTTCCACAATGAAACCTCAGTCATTTTCCCAGGCTACAGGGTTCCAGAATAAAACCTCAGTCATGTTCCCAGTCCACAGTATTCCAGAACCAAGGCTCAGTCAAGTTCCCGGGGCACAGTATTCCACAATCTAAACAGATGTCATGTTCCCAGGCCACAATTTTCAAGAATCACGCCTCAGCCATGTTCCCAGGCCACAGGGATCCAGAATCAAACTTCAGTCATGTTGCCAGGCCGTAGGGTACCACCATCAAACTTCAGTCATATTCCCAGGCCACAGGTTTCCAGAATCAAACCGATTTCATGTTCCCAGGCAACAGGGTACCAGAATCCAAACCGATGTCATGTTCCCAGGCCACAGGATTCCACACTCTAACATCAGTCATCTTCCCAGGCCAATGGTATCCAGAATGAAACCTCAGTCATATTCCCAGGCCCCATGTTTCCACAATGAAACCTCAGTCATTTTCCCAGGCCAAAGGTTTCCAGAATCAAACCTCAGTCATATTCCCAGGACACATGGTTCCAGAATCAAACCTTAGTCATGTTCGCAGGCCTCAGGTTTCAACAATCAAACCTCAGTCATGATCCCAGGACACAGGTGTCCAGAATCAAACCTCAGTCATATTCCCAGGCCACATGGTTCCAGAATCAAACCTCACTCGTGTTCCCAGGACACAGGGTTCCAGAATCAAACCTCAGTCATGATCCCTGGACACAGGTTTCAGAAATAAAATCCCAGTCATGTTCCCAGGCCACAGGGTTCCACAATCAAACCTCAGTCATGTTGCCAGGGAACAGGCTTCCAGAAACAAACCTCAGTCATGTTCCCAGGCCACAGGGTTCCAGAATGAAACCTCAGTCTTGTTCCCAGGACACAGGTTTCCAGAATAAACCCGATATCATGTTCACTGGTCACAGTCTTCCAGAATCAAACCTCAGTCATGTTGCCAGGCCACAGGTTTCCACCATCAAACCTCAGACATGTTCCCAGGCCACAGGGTTCCAGAATCAAACCGTTCTCATATTCCCAGGCCACAGGGTTCCAGAATCCACCGATTTCATGTTCCCAGGCCACAGGGTTCCAGAATCAGTCCTCAGTTATGTTCCCAGGCTACAGGGTTCCAGAATAAAACCTCAGTCATGTTCCCAGTCCACAGGGTTCCAGAACCAAGGCTCAGTCAGGTTCCCGGGGCACAGTATTCCACAATCTAAACAGATGTCATGTTCCCAGGCCACAGTTTTCAAGAATCACGCCTCAGTCATGTTCCCAGGCCACAGGGATCCAGAATCAAACTTCAGTCATGTTGCCAGGCCATAGGGTACCACCATCAAACCTCAGTCATATTCCCAGGCCACAGGTTTCCAGAATCAAACCGATTTCATGTTCCCAGGCAACAGTGTACCAGAATCCAAACCGATGTCATGTTCCCAGGCCACAGGATTCCACACTCTAACATCAGTCATCTTCCCAGGCCAATGGTTTCCAGAATAAAACCTCAGTCATGTTCCCTGGACACAGGGTTCAGAAATAAAATCCCAGTCATGTTCCCAGGCCACAGGGTTCCACAATTAAACCTCAGTCATATTCCCAGGCCAGAGGGTTCCACAATCAAACCTCAGTCCTGTTGCCAGACCACGGTTCCACCATCAAGCCTCAGTCATGTTCTCAGGCCCAAGTGTTCCACAATCAAACCTAAGTCATCTTGCCAGGCCACAGGGTTCCAACATCAAACCTCAGTCATGTTGCCAGGCCACTGGTTTCCACCATCAAGCCTCACTCATGTTCTCAAGCCTGAGGGTTCCACTCTGAAACCTCAATCATGTTGGCAGGCCACAGGGTTCCACCATCAAACCTCAGTCATGTTCCGAGTAAACAGCGCTCCAGAATCAAACCAATGTCATGTTCCCACGCCACGGGGTGCCAGTATCAGGCCTCAGTCATGTTCCCCATTCACAGGGTTCCACAATCAAACCTCCGTCATGTTGCCAGTCCACAGGTTTCTGCCATCAAACCTAAGGCAACTTGCCAGGCCACAGGGTTCCAGAATCAAACTTCAGTCATTTTGCCAGGCCATAGGGTACCACCATCAAACTTCAGTCATATTCCCAGGCCACAGGTTTCCAGAATCAAACCGATTTCATGTTCCCAGGCAACAGGGTACCAGAATCCAAACCGATGTCTTGTTCCCAGGCCACAGGATTCCACACTCTAACATCAGTCATCTTCCCAGGCCAATGGTATCCAGAATGAAACCTCAGTCATATTCCCAGGCCCCATGTTTCCACAATGAAACCTCAGTCATTTTCCCAGGCCAAAGGTTTCCAGAATCAAACCTCAGTCATATTCCCAGGACACATGGTTCCAGAATCAAACCTTAGTCATGTTCGCAGGCTACAGGTTTCAACAATCAAACCTCAGTCATGATCCCAGGACAAAGGTGTCCAGAATCAAACCTCAGTCATATTCCCAGGCCACATGGTTCCAGAATCAAACCTCACTCGTGTTCCCAGGACACAGGGTTCCAGAATCAAACCTCAGTCATGATCCCTGGACACAGGTTTCAGAAATAAAATCCCAGTCATGTTCCCAGGCCACAGGGTTCCACAATCAAACCTCAGTCATGTTGCCAGGGAACAGGCTTCCAGAAACAAACCTCAGTCATGTTCCCAGGCCACAGGGTTCCAGAATGAAACCTCAGTCTTGTTCCCAGGACACAGGTTTCCAGAATAAACCCGATATCATGTTCACTGGTCACAGTCTTCCAGAATCAAACCTCAGTCATGTTGCCAGGCAACAGGTTTCCACCATCAAACCTCAGACATGTTCCCAGGCCACAGGGTTCCAGAATCAAACCGTTCTCATATTCCCAGGCCACAGGGTTCCAGAATCCACCGATTTCATGTTCCCAGGCCACAGGGTTCCAGAATCAGTCCTCAGTTATGTTCCCAGGCTACAGGGTTCCAGAATAAAACCTCAGTCATGTTCCCAGTCCACAGGGTTCCAGAACCAAGGCTCAGTCAGGTTCCCGGGGCACAGTATTCCACAATCTAAACAGATGTCATGTTCCCAGGCCACAGTTTTCAAGAATCACGCCTCAGTCATGTTCCCAGGCCACAGGGATCCAGAATCAAACTTCAGTCATGTTGCCAGGCCATAGGGTACCACCATCAAACCTCAGTCATATTCCCAGGCCACAGGTTTCCAGAATCAAACCGATTTCATGTTCCCAGGCAACAGTGTACCAGAATCCAAACCGATGTCATGTTCCCAGGCCACAGGATTCCACACTCTAACATCAGTCATCTTCCCAGGCCAATGGTTTCCAGAATAAAACCTCAGTCATGTTCCCTGGACACAGGGTTCAGAAATAAAATCCCAGTCATGTTCCCAGGCCACAGGGTTCCACAATTAAACCTCAGTCATATTCCCAGGCCAGAGGGTTCCACAATAAAACCTCAGTCCTGTTGCCAGACCACGGTTCCACCATCAAGCCTCAGTCATGTTCTCAGGCCCAAGTGTTCCACAATCAAACCTAAGTCATCTTGCCAGGCCACAGGGTTCCAACATCAAACCTCAGTCATGTTGCCAGGCCACTGGTTTCCACCATCAAGCCTCACTCATGTTCTCAAGCCTGAGGGTTCCACTCTGAAACCTCAATCATGTTGGCAGGCCACAGGGTTCCACCATCAAACCTCAGTCATGTTCCGAGTAAACAGCGCTCCAGAATCAAACCAATGTCATGTTCCCACGCCACGGGGTGCCAGTATCAGGCCTCAGTCATGTTCCCCATTCACAGGGTTCCACAATCAAACCTCCGTCATGTTGCCAGTCCACAGGTTTCTGCCATCAAACCTAAGGCAACTTGCCAGGCCACAGGGTTCCAGAATCAAGCCTCAGTCATTTTGCCAGGCCATAGTGTTCCACCATTAAACCTCAGTCATGATTGCAGGCCACATGTTTCCACAGTGAAACCTCAGTCATTTTCCCAGGCCTAAGGTTTCCAGAATCAAACCTCAGTCATATTCCCAGCACACATGTTTCCGGAAGCAAACCTGAGTCATGCTCGCAAGCCACAGGTTTCAGCAATCAAATCTCAGTCATGTTCCCAGGACACAGGTGTCCAGAATCAAACCTCAGTCATGTGCCCAGGGAACAGGCTTCCAGAAACAAACCTCAGTCATGTTGCCAGGCCACAGGTTTCCACCATCAAACCTCAGGCATGTTCCCAGGCCACAGGGTTCCAGAATCAAACCGTTCTCATATTCCCAGGCCACAGGGTTCCAGAATCCACCGATTTCATGTTCCCAGGCCACAGGGTTCCAGAATCAGTCCTCAGTTATGTTCCCAGGCTACAGGGTTCCAGAATAAAACCTCAGTCATGTTCCCAGTCCACAGGGTTCCAGAACCAAGGCTCAGTCAGGTTCGCGGGGCACAGTATTCCACAATCTAAACAGATGTCATGTTCCCAGGCCACAGTTTTCAAGAATCACGCCTCAGTCATGTTCCCAGGCCACAGGGATCCAGAATCAAACTTCAGTCATGTTGCCAGGCCATAGGGTACCACCATCAAACCTCAGTCATATTCCCAGGCCACAGGTTTCCAGAATCAAACCGATTTCATGTTCCCAGGCAACAGGGTACCAGAATCCAAACCGATGTCATGTTCCCAGGCCACAGGATTCCACACTCTAACATCAGTCATCTTCCCAGGCCAATGGTATCCAGAATGAAACCTCAGTCATATTCCCAGGCCCCATGTTTCCACAATGAAACCTCAGTCATTTTCCCAGGCCAAAGGTTTCCAGAATCAAACCTCAGTCATATTCCCAGGACACATGGTTCCAGAATCAAACCTGAGTCATGTTCGCAGGCCACAGGTTTCAACAATCAAACCTCAGTCATGATCCCAGGACACAGGTGTCCAGAATCAAACCTCAGTCATATTCCCAGGCCACAGGTTTCCAGAATCAAACCGATTTCATGTTCCCTGGCAACAGGGTACCAGAATCCAAACCGATGTCATGTTCCCAGGCCACAGGATTCCACACTCTAACATCAGTCATCTTCCCAGGCCAATGGTTTCCAGAATCAAACCTCAGTCGTGTTCCCAGGACACAGGGTTCCAGAATAAAACCTCAGTCATGTTTCCTGGACACAGGTTTCAGAAATAAAATCCCAGTCATGTTCCCAGGCCACAGGGTTCCACAATTAAACCTCAGTCATATTCCCAGGCCAGAGGGTTCCACAATCAAACCTCAGTACTGTTGCCAGACCACGGTTCCACCATCAAGCCTCAGTCATGTTCTCAGGCCCAAGTGTTCCACAATCAAACCTAAGTCATCTTGCCAGGCCACAGGGTTCCAACATCAAACCTGAGTCATGTTGCCAGGCCACTGGTTTCCACCATCAAGCCTCACTCATGTTCTCAAGCCTGAGGGTTCCACTCTGAAACCTCAATCATGTTGGCAGGCCACAGGGTTCCACCATCAAACATCAGTCATGTTCCGAGTAAACAGGGCTCCAGAATCAAACCAATGTCATGTTCACACGCCACGGGGTGCCAGTGTCAGGCCTCAGTCATGTTCCCCGTTCACAGGGTTCCACAATCAAACCTCAGTCATGTTGCCAGTCCACAGGTTTCTGCCATCAAACCTAAGGCAACTTGCCAGGCCACAGGGTTCCAGAATCAAGCCTCAGTCATTTTGCTAGGACATAGTGTTCCACCATCAAACCTCAGTCATGATTCCAGGCCACATGTTTCCACAATGAAACCTCAGTCATTTTCCCAGGCCAAAGATTTCCAGAATCAAACCTCAGTCATATTCCCAGGACACATGGTTCCGGAAGCAAACCTGAGTCATGTTCCAGGCCACAGGTTTCAGCAATCAAATCTCAGTCATGTTCCCAGGACACAGGTGTCCAGAATCAAACCTCAGTCATGTGCCCAGGGAACAGGCTTCCAGAAACAAACCTCAGTCATGTTGCCAGGCCACAGGTTTCCACAATCAAACCTTTGGCATGTTCCCAGGCCACAGGGTTCCAGAATCAAACCGTTTTCATATTCCCAGGCCTCAGGGATCCAGAATCCACCGATGTCATATTCCCAGGCTACAGGGTTCCAGAATAAAACCTCAGTCATGTTCCCAGTCCACAGGGTTCCAGAACCAAGGCTCAGTCAACTTCCCGGGGCACAGTATTCCACAATCTAAACAGATGTCATGTTCCCAGGCCACAATTTTCAAGAATCACGCCTCAGCCATGTTCCCAGGCCACAGGGATCCAGAATCAAACTTCAGTCATGTTGCCAGGCCATAGGGTACCACCATCAAACCTCAGTCATATTCCCAGGCCACAGGTTTCCAGAATCAAATCGATTTCATGTTCCCAGGCAACAGGGTACCAGAATCCAAACCGATGTCATGTTTCCAGGCCACAGGATTCCACACTCTAACATCAGTCATCTTCCCAGGCCAATGGTATCCAGAATCAAACCTCAGTCATATTTCCAGGCCACATGGTTCCACAATCAAACCTCACTCGTGTTCCCAGGACACAGGGTTCCAGAATCAAACCTCAGTCATGTTCCCTGGACACAGGTTTCAGAAATAAAATCCCAGTCATGTTCCCAGACCACAGGGTTCCACAATCAAACCTCAGTCATGTTGTCAGTCCACAGGTTTCTGCCATCAAACCTCAGTCAACTTGCCAGGCTACAGAGTTCCAGAATCAAGTCTCAGTCATTTTGCCAGGCCATAGTGTTCCACCATCAAACCTCAGTCATGATCCCAGGCCCCATGTTTCCACAATGAAACCTCAGTCATTTTCCCAGGCCAAAGGTTTCCAGAATCAAACCTCAGTCATATTCCCAGGACACATGGTTCCAGAATCAAACCTGAGTCATGTTCGCAGGCCACAGGTTTCAACAATCAAACCTCAGTCATGTTCCCAGGACACAGGTTTCCAGAATAAACCCGATATCATGTTCCCTGGTCGCAGTCTTCCAGAATCAAACCTCAGTCATGTTGCCAGGCCACAGGTTTCCACCATCAAACCTCAGACATGTTCCCAGGCAACAGGGTTCCAGAATCAAACCGTTCTCATATTCCCATGCCACAGGGTTCCAGAATCAACCGATTTCATGTTCCCAGGCCACAGGGTTCCAGAATCAATCCAAAGTTATGTTCCCAGGCTACAGGGTTCCAGAATAAAACCTCAGTCATGTTCCCAGTCCACAGGGTTCCAGAACCAAGGCTCAGTCAGGTTCCCGGGGCACAGTATTCCACAATCTAAACAGATGTCATGTTCCCAGGCCTCAGGGTTCCAGAATCCACCGATGTCATGTACCCAGGCCACAGTGTTCCAGAATCAATCCTCTGTCATGTTCCCAGGCTACAGGGTTCCAGAATAAAACCTCAGTCATGTTCCCAGTCCACAGGGTTCCAGAACCAAGGCTCAGTCAGGTTCCCGGGGCACAGTATTCCACAATCTAAACTGATGTCATGTTCCCAGGCCACAGTTTTCAAGAATCACGCCTCAGTCATGTTCCCAGGCCACAGGGATCCAGAATCAACCTTCACTCATGTTGCCAGGCCAAAGGGTACCACCACCAAACCTCAGTCATATTCCCAGGCCACAGGTTTCCAGAATCAAACCGATTTCATGTTCCCAGGCAACAGGGTACCAGAATCCAAACCGATGTCATGTTCCCAGGCCACAGGATTCCACACTCTAACATCAGTCATCTTCCCAGGCCAATGGTTTCCAGAATCAAACCTCAGTCGTGTTCCCAGGACACAGGGTTCCAGAATCAAACCTCAGTCATGTTCCCTGGACACAGGTTTCAGAAATAAAATCCCAGTCATGTTCCCAGGCCAGAGGGTTCCACAATTAAACCTCAGTCATATTCCCAGGCCAGAGGGTTCCACAATCAAACCTCAGTCCTGTTGCCAGACCACGGTTCCACCATCAAGCCTCAGTCATGTTCCCAGGCCAGAGTGTTCCACAATCAAACCTAACTCATCTTGCCAAGCCACAGGGTTCCACCATCAAACCTCAGTCATGTTGCCAGGCCACTGGTTTCCACCATCAAGCCTCACTCATGTTCCCAAGCCTGAGGGTTCCACTCTGAAACTTCAATCATGTTGCCAGGCCACAGGGTTCCACCATCAAACCTCAGTCATGTTCCAAGTAAACAGGGCTCCAGAATCAAAACAATGTCATGTCCCACGCCATGGGGTGCCAGTATCAGGCCTCAGTCATGTTCCCCGTTCACAGGGTTCCACAATCAAACCTCAGTCATGTTGCCAGTCCACAGGTTTCTGCCATCAAACCTAAGTCAACTTGCCAGGCCACAGGTTTCCAGAATCAAGCCTCAGTCATTTTGCCAGGCCATAGTTTTCCACCATCAAACCTCAGTCATGATTCCAGGCCACATGTTTCCACAATGAAACCTCAGTCATTTTCCCAGGCCAAAGGTTTCCAGAATCAAACCTCAGTCATATTCCCAGGACACATGGTTCCGGAAGCAAACCTGGGTCATGTTCGCAGGCCACAGGTTTCAGCAATCAAATCTCAGTCATGTTCCCAGGAAACAGGTGTCCAGAATCAAACCTCAGTCATGTGCCCAGGGAACAGGCTTCCAGAAACAAACCTCAGTCATGTTGCCAGGCCACAGGTTTCCACCATCAAACCTCAGGCATGTTCCCAGGCCACAGGGTTCCAGAATCAAACCGTTCTCATATTCCCAGGCCACAGGGTTCCAGAATCCACCGATTTCATGTTCCCAGGCCACAGGGTTCCAGAATCAGTCCTCAGTTATGTTCCCAGGCTACAGGGTTCCAGAATAAAACCTCAGTCATGTTCCCAGTCCACAGGGTTCCAGAACCAAGGCTCAGTCAGGTTCCCGGGGCACAGTATTCCACAATCTAAACAGATGTCATGTTCCCAGGCCTCAGGGTTCCAGAATCCACCGATGTCATGTTCCCAGGCCACAGGGTTCCAGAATCAATCCTCTGTTATATTCCCAGGCTACAGTGTTCCAGAATAAAACCTCAGTCATGTTCCCAGTCCACAGGGTTCCAGAACCAAGGCTCAGTCAGGTTCCCGGGGCACAGTATTCCACAATCTAAACAGATGTCATGTTCCCAGGCCACAGTTTTCAAGAATCACGCCGCAGTCATGTTCCCAGTCCACAGGGATCCAGAATCAAACTTCAGTCATGTTGCAAGGCCATAGGGTACCACCATCAAACCTCAATCATATTCCCAGGCCACAGGTTTCCAGAATCAAACCGATTTCATGTTCCCAGGCAACAGTGTACCAGAATCCAAACCGATGTCATGTTCCCAGGCCACAGGATTCCACACTCTAACATCAGTCATCTTCCCAAACCAATGGTTTCCAGAATCAAACCTCAGTCGTATTCACAGGACACAGGGTTCCAGAATCAAACCTCAGTCATGTTCCCTGGACACAGGTTTCAGAAATAAAATCCCAGTCATGTTCCCAGGCCACAGGGTTCCACAATTAAACCTCAGTCATATTCCCAGGCCAGAGGGTTCCACAATCAAACCTCAGTCCTGTTGCCAGACCACGGTTCCACCATCAAGCCTCAGTCATGTTCCCAGGCCAGAGTGTTCCACAATCAAACCTAAGTCATCTTGCCAAGCCACAGGGTTCCACCATCAAACCTCAGTCATGTTGCCAGGCCACTGGTTTCCACCATCAAGCCTGACTCATGTTCCCAAGCCTGAGGGTTCCACTCTGAAACTTCAATCATGTTGCCAGGCCACAGGGTTCCACCATCAAACCTCAGTCATGTTCCAAGTAAACAGGGCTCCAGAATCAAAACAATGTCATGTCCCACGCCATGGGGTGCCAGTATCAGGCCTCAGTCATGTTCCCCGTTCACAGGGTTCCACAATCAAACCTCAGTCATGTTGCCAGTCCACAGGTTTCTGCCATCAAACCTAAGTCAACTTGCCAGGCCACAGGTTTCCAGAATCAAGCCTCAGTCATTTTGCCAGGCCATAGTGTTCCACCATCAAACCTCAGTCATGATTCCAGGCCACATGTTTCCACAATGAAACCTCAGTCATTTTCCCAGGCCAAAGGTTTCCAGAATCAAACCTCAGTCATATTCCCAGGACACATGGTTCCGGAAGCAAACCTGGGTCATGTTCGCAGGCCACAGGTTTCAGCAATCAAATCTCAGTCATGTTCCCAGGAAACAGGTGTCCAGAATCAAACCTCAGTCATGTGCCCATGGAACAGGCTTCCAGAAACAAACCTCAGTCATGTTGCCAGGCCACAGGTTTCCACCATCAAACCTCAGGCATGTTCCCAGGCCACAGGGTTCCAGAATCAAACTGTTTTCATATTCCCAGGCCTCAGGGATCCAGAATCCACCGATGTCATATTCCCAGGCTACAGGGTTCCAGAATAAAACCTCAGTCATAATCCCAGTCCACAGGGTTCCAGAATCAAGGCTCAGTCAGGTTCCCGGGGCGCAGTATTCCACAATCTAAACAGATGTCATGTTCCCAGGCCACAATTTTCAAGAATCACGCCTCAGCCATGTTCCCAGGCCACAGGGATCCAGAATCAAACTTCAGTCGTGTTGCCAGGCCATAGGGTTGCACCATCAAACCTCAGTCATATTCCCAGGCCACAGGTTTCCAGAATCAAACCGATTTCATGTTCCCAGGCAACAGGGTACCAGAATCCAAACCGATGTCATGTTCCCAGGCCACAGGATTCCACACTCTAACATCAGTCATCTTCCCAGGCCAATGGTATCCAGAATCAAACCTCAGTCATATTCCAAGGCCACAGGGTTCCAGAATCAAACCTCAGTCGTGTTCCCAGGACACAGGGTTCCAGAATCAAACCTCAGTCATGTTCCCTGGACAAAGGTTTCAGAAATAAAATCCCAGTCATTTTGCCAGGCCACAGGGTTCCACAATCAAACCTCAGTCATGTTGCCAGTCCACAGGTTTCTGCCATCAAACCTCAGTCAACTTGCCAGGCCACAGGGTTCCAGAATCAAGCCTCAGTCATTTTGCCAGGCCATAGTGTTCCACCATCAAACCTCAGTCATGATCCCAGGCCCCATGTTTCCACAATGAAACCTCACTCATTTTCCCAGGCCAAAGGTTTCCAGAATCAAACCTCAGTCATATTCCCAGGACACATGGTTCCAGAATCAAACCTGAGTCATGTTCGCAGGCCACAGGTTTCAACAATCAAACCTCAGTCATGATCCCAGGACACAGGTGTCCAGAATCAAACCTCAGTCATGTTCCCAGGGAACAGGCTTCCAGAAACAAACCTCAGTCATGTTCCCAGGCCACAGGGTTCCAGAATCAAACCTCAGTCTTGTTCCCAGGACACAGGTTTCCAGAATAAACCCGATATCATGTTCCCTGGTCACAGTCTTCCAGAATCAAACCTCAGTCATGTTGCCAGGCCACAGGTTTCCACCATCAAACCTCAGACATGTTCCCAGGCCACAGGGTTCCAGAATCAAACCGTTCTCATATTCCCAGGGCACAGGGTTCCAGAATCCACCGATTTCATGTTCCCAGGCCACAGGGTTCCAGAATCAGTCCTCAGTTATGTTCCCAGGCTACAGGGTTCCAGAATAAAACCTCAGTCATGTTCCCAGTCCACAGGGTTCCAGAACCAAGGCTCAGTCAGGTTCCCGGGGCACAGTATTCCACAATCTAAACAGATGTCATGTTCCCAGGCCTCAGGGTTCCAGAATCCACCGATGTCATGTTCCCAGGCCACAGGGTTCCAGAATCAATCCTCTGTTATGTTCCCAGGCTACAGTGTTCCAGAATAAAACCTCAGTCATGTTCCCAGTCCACAGGGTTCCAGAACCAAGGCTCAGTCAGGTTCCCGGGGCACAGTATTCCACAATCTAAACAGATGTCATGTTCCCAGGCCACAGTTTTCAAGAATCACGCCGCAGTCATGTTCCCAGTCCACAGGGATCCAGAATCAAACTTCAGTCATGTTGCCAGGCCATAGGGTACAAACATCAAACCTCAGTCATATTCCCAGGCCACAGGTTTCCAGAATCAAACCGATTTCATGTTCCCAGGCAACAGTGTACCAGAATCCAAACCGATGTCATGTTCCCAGGCCACAGGATTCCACACTCTAACATCAGTCATCTTCCCAAACCAATGGTTTCCAGAATCAAACCTCAGTCGTATTCACAGGACACAGGGTTCCAGAATCAAACCTCAGTCATGTTCCCTGGACACAGGTTTCAGAAATAAAATCCCAGTCATGTTCCCAGGCCCCAGGGTTCCACAATTAAACCTCAGTCTTATTCCCAGGCCAGAGGGTTCCACAATCAAACCTCAGTCCTGTTGCCAGACCACGGTTCCACCATCAAGCCTCAGTCATGTTCCCTGGACACAGGTTTCAGAAATAAAATCCCAGTCATGTTCCCAGGCCCCAGGGTTCCACAATTAAACCTCAGTCATATTCCCAGGCCAGAGGGTTCCACAATCAAACCTCAGTCCTGTTGCCAGACCACGGTTCCACCATCAAGCCTCAGTCATGTTCCCAGGCCAGAGTGTTCCACAATCAAACCTAAGTCATCTTGCCAAGCCACAGGGTTCCACCATCAAACCTCAGTCATGTTGCCAGGCCACTGGTTTCCAGCATCAAGCCTCACTCATGTTCCCAAGCCTGAGGGTTCCACTCTGAAACTTCAATCATGTTGCCAGGCCACAGGGTTCCACCATCAAACCTCAGTCATGTTCCGAGTAAACAGGGCTCCAGAATCAAAACAATGTCATGTCCCACGCCATGGGGTGCCAGTATCAGGCCTCAGTCATGTTCCCCGTTCACAGGGTTCCACAATCAAACCTCAGTCATGTTGCCAGTCCACAGGTTTCTGCCATCAAACCTAAGTCAACTTGCCAGCCCACAGGGTTCCAGAATCAAGCCTCAGTCATTTTGCCAGGCCATAGTGTTCCACCATCAAACCTCAGTCATGATTCCAGGCCACATGTTTCCACAATGAAACCTCAGTCATTTTCCCAGGCCAAAGGTTTCCAGAATCAAACCTCAGTCATATTTCCAGGACACATGGTTCCGGAAGCAAACCTGGGTCATGTTCGCAGGCCACAGGTTTCAGCAATCAAATCTCAGTCATGTTCCCAGGACACAGGTGTCCAGAATCAAACCTCAGTCATGTGCCCAGGGAACAGGCTTCCAGAAACAAACCTCAGTCATGTTGCTAGGCCACAGGTTTCCACCATCAAACCTCAGGCATGTTCCCAGGCCACAGGGTTCCAGAATCAAACCGTTTTCATATTCCCAGGCCTCAGGGATCCAGAATCCACCGATGTCATATTCCCAGGCTACAGGGTTCCAGAATAAAACCTCAGTCATATTCCCAGTCCACAGGGTTCCAGAACCAAGGCTCAGTCAGGTTCCCGGGGCACAGTATTCCACAATCTAAACAGATGTCATGTTCCCAGGCCACAATTTTCAAGAATCACGCCTCAGCCATGTTCCCAGGCCACAGGGATCCAGAATCAAACTTCAGTCATGTTGCCAGGCCATAGGGTTGCACCATCAAACCTCAGTCATATTCCCAGGCCACAGGTTTCCAGAATCAAACCGATTTCATGTTCCCAGGCAACAGGGTATCAGAATCCAAACCGATGTCATGTTCCCAGGCCACAGGATTCCACACTCTAACATCAGTCATCTTCCCAGGCCAATGGTATCCAGAATCAAACCTCAGTCATATTCCCAGGCCACATGGTTCCAGAATCAAACCTCAGTCGTGTTCCCAGGACACAGGGTTCCAGAATCAAACCTCAGTCATGTTCCCTGGACAAAGGTTTCAGAAATAAAATCCCAGTCATGTTCCCAGGCCACAGGGTTCCACAATCAAACCTCAGTCATGTTGCCAGTCCACAGGTTTCTGCCATCAAACCTCAGTCAACTTGCCAGGCCACAGGGTTCCAGAATCAAGCCTCAGTCATTTTGCCAGGCCATAGTGTTCCACCATCAAACCTCAGTCATGATCCCAGGCCCCATGTTTCCACAATGAAACCTCAGTCATTTTCCCAGGCCAAAGGTTTCCAGAATCAAACCTCAGTCAAATTCCCAGGACACATGGTTCCGGAAGCAAACCTGGGTCATGTTCGCAGGCCACAGGTTTCCAGAATCAAACCGATTTCATGTTCCCAGGCAATGGGTATCAGAATCCAAACCGATGTCATGTTCCCAGGCCACAGGATTCCACACTCTAACATCAGTCATCTTCCCAGGCCAATGGTATCCAGAATCAAACCTCAGTCATATTCCCAGGCCACATGGTTCCAGAATCAAACCTCAGTCGTGTTCCCAGGACACAGGGTTCCAGAATCAAACCTCAGTCATGTTCCCTGGACAAAGGTTTCAGAAATAAAATCCCAGTCATGTTCCCAGGCCACAGGGTTCCACAATCAAACCTCAGTCATGTTGCCAGTCCACAGGTTTCTGCCATCAAACCTCAGTCAACTTGCCAGGCCACAGGGTTCCAGAATCAAGCCTCAGTCATTTCGCCAGGCCATAGTGTTCCACCATCAAACCTCAGTCATGATCCCAGGCCCCATGTTTCCACAATGAAACCTCAGTCATTTTCCCAGGCCAAAGGTTTCCAGAATCAAACCTCAGTCATATTCCCCGGACACATGGTTCCAGAATCAAACCTGAGTCATGTTCGCAGGCCACAGGTTTCAACAATCAAACCTCAGTCATGATCCCAGGACACAGGTGTCCAGAATCAAACCTCAGTCATGTTCCCAGGGAACAGGCTTCCAGAAACAAACCTCAGTCATGTTCGCAGGCCACAGGGTTCCAGAATCAAACCTCAGTCTTTTTCCCAGGACACAGGTTTCCAGAATAAACCCGATATCATGTTCCCTGGTCACAGTCTTCCAGAATCAAACCTCAGTCATGTTGCCAGGCCACAGGTTTCCACCATCAAACCTCAGACATGTTCCCAGGCCACAGGGTTCCAGAATCAAACCGTTCTCATATTCCCAGGCCACAGGGTTCCAGAATCCACCGATTTCATGTTCCCAGGCCACAGGGTTCCAGAATCAGTCCTCAGTTATGTTCCCAGGCTACAGGGTTCCAGAATAAAACCTCAGTCATGTTCCCAGTCCACAGGGTTCCAGAACCAAGGCTCAGTCAGGTTCCCGGGGCACAGTATTCCACAATCTAAACAGATGTCATGTTCCCAGGCCTCAGGGTTCCAGAATCCACCGATGTCATGTTCCCAGGCCACAGGGTTCCAGAATCAATCCTCTGTTATGTTCCCAGGCTACAGTGTTCCAGAATAAAACCTCAGTCATGTTCCCAGTCCACAGGGTTCCAGAACCAAGTCTCAGTCAGGTTCCCGGGGCACAGTATTCCACAATCTAAACAGATGTCATGTTCCCAGGCCACAGTTTTCAAGAATCACGCCGCAGTCATGTTCCCAGTCCACAGGGATCCAGAATCAAACTTCAGTCATGTTGCAAGGCCATAGGGTACAACCATCAAACCTCAGTCATATTCCCAGGCCACAGGTTTCCAGAATCAAACCGATTTCATGTTCCCAGGCAACAGGGTACCAGAATCCAAACCGATGTCATGTTCCCAGGCCACAGGATTCCACACTCTAACATCAGTCATCTTCCCAAAACAATGGTTTCCAGAATCAAACCTCAGTCGTATTCACAGGACACAGGGTTCCAGAATCAAACCTCAGTCATGTTCCCTGGACCCAGGTTTCAGAAATAAAATCCCAGTCATGTTCCCAGGCCACAGGGTTCCACAATTAAACCTCAGTCATATTCCCAGGCCAGAGGGTTCCACAATCAAACCTCAGTCCTGTTGCCAGACCACGGTTCCACCATCAAGCCTCAGTCATGTTCCCAGGCCAGAGTGTTCCACAATCAAACCTAAGTCATCTTGCCAAGCCACAGGGTTCCACCATCAAACCTCAGTCATGTTGCCAGGCCACTGGTTTCCACCATCAAGCCTCACTCATGTTCCCAAGCCTGAGGGTTCCACTCTGAAACTTCAATCATGTTGCCAGGCCACAGGGTTCCACCATCAAACCTCAGTCATGTTCCGAGTAAACAGGGCTCCAGAATCAAAACAATGTCATGTCCCACGCCATGGGGTGCCAGTATCAGGCCTCAGTCATGTTCCCCGTTCACAGGGTTCCACAATCAAACCTCAGTCATGTTGCCAGTCCACAGGTTTCTGCCATCAAACCTAAGTCAACTTGCCAGCCCACAGGGTTCCAGAATCAAGCCTCAGTCATTTTGCCAGGCCATAGTGTTCCACCATCAAACCTCAGTCATGATTCCAGGCCCCATGTTTCCACAATGAAACCTCAGTCATTTTCCCAGGCCAAAGTTTTCCAGAATCAAACCTCAGTCATATTTCCAGGACACATGGTTCCGGAAGCAAACCTGGGTCATGTTCGCAGGCCACAGGTTTCAGCAATCAAATCTCAGTCATGTTCCCAGGACACAGGTGTCCAGAATCAAACCTCAGTCATGTGCCCAGGAAACAGGCTTCCAGAAACAAACCTCAGTCATGTTGCTAGGCCACAGGTTTCCACCATCAAACCTCAGGCATGTTCCCAGGCCACAGGGTTCCAGAATCAAACCGTTTTCATATTCCCAGGCCTCAGGGATCCAGAATCCACCGATGTCATATTCCCAGGCTACAGGGTTCCAGAATAAAACCTCAGTCATATTCCCAGTCCACAGGGTTCCAGAACCAAGGCTCAGTCAAGTTCCCGGGGCACAGTATTCCACAATCTAAACAGATGTCATGTTCCCAGGCCACAGTTTTCAAGAATCACGCCTCAGTCATGTTCCCAGGCCACAGGGATCCAGAATCAAATTTCAGGCATGTTGCCAGGCCATAGGGTTGCACCATCAAACCTCAGTCATATTCCCAGGCCACAGGTTTCCAGAATCAAACCGATTTCATGTTCCCAGGCAACAGGGTATCAGAATCCAAACCGATGTCATGTTCCCAGGCCACAGGATTCCACACTCTAACATCAGTCATCTTCCCAGGCCAATGGTATCCAGAATCAAACCTCAGTCATATTCCCAGGCCACATGATTCCAGAATCAAACCTCCGTCGTGTTCCCAGGACACAGGGTTCCAGAATCAAACCTCAGTCATGTTCCCTGGACAAAGGTTTCAGAAATAAAATCCCAGTCATGTTCCCAGGCCACAGGGTTCCACAATCAAACCTCAGTCATGTTGCCAGTCCACAGGTTTCTGCCATCAAACTTCAGTCAACTTGCCAGGCCACAGGGTTCCAGAATCAAGCCTCAGTCATTTTGCCAGGCCATAGTGTTCCACCATCAAACCTCAGTCATGATCCCAGGCCCCATGTTTCCACAATGAAACCTCAGTCATTTTCCCAGGCCAAAGGTTTCCAGAATCAAACCTCAGTCAAATTCCCAGGACACATGGTTCCGGAAGCAAACCTGGGTCATGTTCGCAGGCCACAGGTTTCCAGAATCAAACCGATTTCATGTTCCCAGGCAATGGGTATCAGAATCCAAACCGATGTCATGTTCCCAGGCCACAGGATTCCACACTCTAACATCAGTCATCTTCCCAGGCCAATGGTATCCAGAATCAAACCTCAGTCATATTCCCAGGCCACATGGTTCCAGAATCAAACCTCAGTCGTGTTCCCAGGACACAGGGTTCCAGAATCAAACCTCAGTCATGTTCCCTGGACAAAGGTTTCAGAAATAAAATCCCAGTCATGTTCCCAGGCCACAGGGTTCCACAATCAAACCTCAGTCATGTTGCCAGTCCACAGGTTTCTGCCATCAAACCTCAGTCAACTTGCCAGGCCACAGGGTTCCAGAATCAAGCCTCAGTCATTTTGCCAGGCCATAGTGTTCCACCATCAAACCTCAGTCATGATTCCAGGCCACATGTTTCCACAATGAAACCTCAGTCATTTTCCCAGGCCAAAGGTTTCCAGAATCAAACCTCAGTCATATTCCCAGGACACATGGTTCCGGAAGCAAACCTGGGTTATGTTCGCAGGCCACAGGTTTCAGCAATCAAATCTCAGTCATGTTTCCAGGAAACAGGTGTCCAGAATCAAACCTCAGTCATGTGCCCATGGAACAGGCTTCCAGAAACAAACCTCAGTCATGTTGCCAGGCCACAGGTTTCCACCATCAAACCTCAGGCATGTTCCCAGGCCACAGGGTTCCAGAATCAAACTGTTTTCATATTCCCAGGCCTCAGGGATCCAGAATCCACCGATGTCATATTCCCAGGCTACAGGGTTCCAGAATAAAACCTCAGTCATATTCCCAGTCCACAGGGTTCCAGAACCAAGGCTCAGTCAGGTTCCCGGGGCACAGTATTCCACAATCTAAACAGATGTCATGTTCCCAGGCCACAATTTTCAAGAATCACGCCTCAGCCATGTTCCCAGGCCACAGGGATCCAGAATCAAACTTCAGTCGTTTTGCCAGGCCATAGGGTTGCACCATCAAACCTCAGTCATATTCCCAGGCCACAGGTTTCCAGAATCAAACCGATTTCATGTTCCCAGGCAACAGTGTACCAGAATCCAAACCGATGTCATGTTCCCAGGCCACAGGATTCCACACTCTAACATCAGTCATCTTCCCAGGCCAATGGTATCCAGAATCAAACCTCAGTCATATTCCCAGGCCACATGGTTCCAGAATCAAACCTCAGTCGTGTTCCCAGGACACAGGGTTCCAGAATCAAACCTCAGTCATGTTCCCTGGACACAGGTTTCAGAAATAAAATCCCAGTCATGTTCCCAGGCCACAGGATTCCACACTCTAACATCAGTCATCTTCCCAGGCCAATGGTATCCAGAATCAAACCTCAGTCATATTCCCAGGCCACATGGTTCCAGAATCAAACCTCAGTCGTGTTCCCAGGACACAGGGTTCCAGAATCAAACCTCAGTCATGTTCCCTGGACACAGGTTTCAGAAATAAAATCCCAGTCATGTTCCCAGGCCACAGGGTTCCACAATCAAACCTCAGTCATGTTGCCAGTCCACAGGTTTCTGCCATCAACCTCAGTCAACTTGCCAGGCCGCAGAGTTCCAGAATCAAGCCTCAGTCATTTTGCCAGGCCATAGTGTTCCACCATCAAACCTCAGTCATGATCCCAGGCCCCATGTTTCCACAATGAAACCTCAGTCATTTTCCCAGGCCAAAGGTTTCCAGAATCAAACCTCAGTCAAATTCCCAGGACACATGGTTCCGGAAGCAAACCTGGGTCATGTTCGCAGGCCACAGGTTTCCAGAATCAAACCGATTTCATGTTCCCAGGCAATGGGTATCAGAATCCAAACCGATGTCATGTTCCCAGGCCACAGGATTCCACACTCTAACATCAGTCATCTTCCCAGGCCAATGGTATCCAGAATCAAACCTCAGTCATATTCCCAGGCCACATGGTTCCAGAATCAAACCTCAGTCGTGTTCCCAGGACACAGGGTTCCAGAATCAAACCTCAGTCATGTTCCCTGGACAAAGGTTTCAGAAATAAAATCCCAGTCATGTTCCCAGGCCACAGGGTTCCACAATCAAACCTCAGTCATGTTGCCAGTCCACAGGTTTCTGCCATCAAACCTCAGTCAACTTGCCAGGCCACAGGGTTCCAGAATCAAGCCTCAGTCATTTCGCCAGGCCATAGTGTTCCACCATCAAACCTCAGTCATGATCCCAGGCCCCATGTTTCCACAATGAAACCTCAGTCATTTTCCCAGGCCAAAGGTTTCCAGAATCAAACCTCAGTCATATTCCCCGGACACATGGTTCCAGAATCAAACCTGAGTCATGTTCGCAGGCCACAGGTTTCAACAATCAAACCTCAGTCATGATCCCAGGACACAGGTGTCCAGAATCAAACCTCAGTCATGTTCCCAGGGAACAGGCTTCCAGAAACAAACCTCAGTCATGTTCGCAGGCCACAGGGTTCCAGAATCAAACCTCAGTCTTTTTCCCAGGACACAGGTTTCCAGAATAAACCCGATATCATGTTCCCTGGTCACAGTCTTCCAGAATCAAACCTCAGTCATGTTGCCAGGCCACAGGTTTCCACCATCAAACCTCAGACATGTTCCCAGGCCACAGGGTTCCAGAATCAAACCGTTCTCATATTCCCAGGCCACAGGGTTCCAGAATCCACCGATTTCATGTTCCCAGGCCACAGGGTTCCAGAATCAGTCCTCAGTTATGTTCCCAGGCTACAGGGTTCCAGAATAAAACCTCAGTCATGTTCCCAGTCCACAGGGTTCCAGAACCAAGGCTCAGTCAGGTTCCCGGGGCACAGTATTCCACAATCTAAACAGATGTCATGTTCCCAGGCCTCAGGGTTCCAGAATCCACCGATGTCATGTTCCCAGGCCACAGGGTTCCAGAATCAATCCTCTGTTATGTTCCCAGGCTACAGTGTTCCAGAATAAAACCTCAGTCATGTTCCCAGTCCACAGGGTTCCAGAACCAAGTCTCAGTCAGGTTCCCGGGGCACAGTATTCCACAATCTAAACAGATGTCATGTTCCCAGGCCACAGTTTTCAAGAATCACGCCGCAGTCATGTTCCCAGTCCACAGGGATCCAGAATCAAACTTCAGTCATGTTGCAAGGCCATAGGGTACAACCATCAAACCTCAGTCATATTCCCAGGCCACAGGTTTCCAGAATCAAACCGATTTCATGTTCCCAGGCAACAGGGTACCAGAATCCAAACCGATGTCATGTTCCCAGGCCACAGGATTCCACACTCTAACATCAGTCATCTTCCCAAAACAATGGTTTCCAGAATCAAACCTCAGTCGTATTCACAGGACACAGGGTTCCAGAATCAAACCTCAGTCATGTTCCCTGGACCCAGGTTTCAGAAATAAAATCCCAGTCATGTTCCCAGGCCACAGGGTTCCACAATTAAACCTCAGTCATATTCCCAGGCCAGAGGGTTCCACAATCAAACCTCAGTCCTGTTGCCAGACCACGGTTCCACCATCAAGCCTCAGTCATGTTCCCAGGCCAGAGTGTTCCACAATCAAACCTAAGTCATCTTGCCAAGCCACAGGGTTCCACCATCAAACCTCAGTCATGTTGCCAGGCCACTGGTTTCCACCATCAAGCCTCACTCATGTTCCCAAGCCTGAGGGTTCCACTCTGAAACTTCAATCATGTTGCCAGGCCACAGGGTTCCACCATCAAACCTCAGTCATGTTCCGAGTAAACAGGGCTCCAGAATCAAAACAATGTCATGTCCCACGCCATGGGGTGCCAGTATCAGGCCTCAGTCATGTTCCCCGTTCACAGGGTTCCACAATCAAACCTCAGTCATGTTGCCAGTCCACAGGTTTCTGCCATCAAACCTAAGTCAACTTGCCAGCCCACAGGGTTCCAGAATCAAGCCTCAGTCATTTTGCCAGGCCATAGTGTTCCACCATCAAACCTCAGTCATGATTCCAGGCCCCATGTTTCCACAATGAAACCTCAGTCATTTTCCCAGGCCAAAGTTTTCCAGAATCAAACCTCAGTCATATTTCCAGGACACATGGTTCCGGAAGCAAACCTGGGTCATGTTCGCAGGCCACAGGTTTCAGCAATCAAATCTCAGTCATGTTCCCAGGACACAGGTGTCCAGAATCAAACCTCAGTCATGTGCCCAGGAAACAGGCTTCCAGAAACAAACCTCAGTCATGTTGCTAGGCCACAGGTTTCCACCATCAAACCTCAGGCATGTTCCCAGGCCACAGGGTTCCAGAATCAAACCGTTTTCATATTCCCAGGCCTCAGGGATCCAGAATCCACCGATGTCATATTCCCAGGCTACAGGGTTCCAGAATAAAACCTCAGTCATATTCCCAGTCCACAGGGTTCCAGAACCAAGGCTCAGTCAAGTTCCCGGGGCACAGTATTCCACAATCTAAACAGATGTCATGTTCCCAGGCCACAGTTTTCAAGAATCACGCCTCAGTCATGTTCCCAGGCCACAGGGATCCAGAATCAAATTTCAGGCATGTTGCCAGGCCATAGGGTTGCACCATCAAACCTCAGTCATATTCCCAGGCCACAGGTTTCCAGAATCAAACCGATTTCATGTTCCCAGGCAACAGGGTATCAGAATCCAAACCGATGTCATGTTCCCAGGCCACAGGATTCCACACTCTAACATCAGTCATCTTCCCAGGCCAATGGTATCCAGAATCAAACCTCAGTCATATTCCCAGGCCACATGGTTCCAGAATCAAACCTCCGTCGTGTTCCCAGGACACAGGGTTCCAGAATCAAACTTCAGTCATGTTCCCTGGACAAAGGTTTCAGAAATAAAATCCCAGTCATGTTCCCAGGCCACAGGGTTCCACAATCAAACCTCAGTCATGTTGCCAGTCCACAGGTTTCTGCCATCAAACTTCAGTCAACTTGCCAGGCCACAGGGTTCTAGAATCAAGCCTCAGTCATTTTGCCAGGCCATAGTGTTCCACCATCAAACCTCAGTCATGATCCCAGGCCCCATGTTTCCACAATGAAACCTCAGTCATTTTCCCAGGCCAAAGGTTTCCAGAATCAAACCTCAGTCAAATTCCCAGGACACATGGTTCCGGAAGCAAACCTGGGTCATGTTCGCAGGCCACAGGTTTCCAGAATCAAACCGATTTCATGTTCCCAGGCAATGGGTATCAGAATCCAAACCGATGTCATGTTCCCAGGCCACAGGATTCCACACTCTAACATCAGTCATCTTCCCAGGCCAATGGTATCCAGAATCAAACCTCAGTCATATTCCCAGGCCACATGGTTCCAGAATCAAACCTCAGTCGTGTTCCCAGGACACAGGGTTCCAGAATCAAACCTCAGTCATGTTCCCTGGACAAAGGTTTCAGAAATAAAATCCCAGTCATGTTCCCAGGCCACAGGGTTCCACAATCAAACCTCAGTCATGTTGCCAGTCCACAGGTTTCTGCCATCAAACCTCAGTCAACTTGCCAGGCCACAGGGTTCCAGAATCAAGCCTCAGTCATTTTGCCAGGCCATAGTGTTCCACCATCAAACCTCAGTCATGATTCCAGGCCACATGTTTCCACAATGAAACCTCAGTCATTTTCCCAGGCCAAAGGTTTCCAGAATCAAACCTCAGTCATATTCCCAGGACACATGGTTCCGGAAGCAAACCTGGGTTATGTTCGCAGGCCACAGGTTTCAACAATCAAACCTCAGTCATGATCCCAGGAAACAGGTGTCCAGAATCAAACCTCAGTCATGTGCCCATGGAACAGGCTTCCAGAAACAAACCTCAGTCATGTTGCCAGGCCACAGGTTTCCACCATCAAACCTCAGGCATGTTCCCAGGCCACAGGGTTCCAGAATCAAACTGTTTTCATATTCCCAGGCCTCAGGGATCCAGAATCCACCGATGTCATATTCCCAGGCTACAGGGTTCCAGAATAAAACCTCAGTCATATTCCCAGTCCACAGGGTTCCAGAACCAAGGCTCAGTCAGGTTCCCGGGGCACAGTATTCCACAATCTAAACAGATGTCATGTTCCCAGGCCACAATTTTCAAGAATCACGCCTCAGCCATGTTCCCAGGCCACAGGGATCCAGAATCAAACTTCAGTCGTTTTGCCAGGCCATAGGGTTGCACCATCAAACCTCAGTCATATTCCCAGGCCACAGGTTTCCAGAATCAAACCGATTTCATGTTCCCAGGCAACAGTGTACCAGAATCCAAACCGATGTCATGTTCCCAGGCCACAGGATTCCACACTCTAACATCAGTCATCTTCCCAGGCCAATGGTATCCAGAATCAAACCTCAGTCATATTCCCAGGCCACATGGTTCCAGAATCAAACCTCAGTCGTGTTCCCAGGACACAGGGTTCCAGAATCAAACCTCAGTCATGTTCCCTGGACACAGGTTTCAGAAATAAAATCCCAGTCATGTTCCCAGGCCACAGGATTCCACACTCTAACATCAGTCATCTTCCCAGGCCAATGGTATCCAGAATCAAACCTCAGTCATATTCCCAGGCCACATGGTTCCAGAATCAAACCTCAGTCGTGTTCCCAGGACACAGGGTTCCAGAATCAAACCTCAGTCATGTTCCCTGGACACAGGTTTCAGAAATAAAATCCCAGTCATGTTCCCAGGCCACAGGGTTCCACAATCAAACCTCAGTCATGTTGCCAGTCCACAGGTTTCTGCCATCAACCTCAGTCAACTTGCCAGGCCGCAGAGTTCCAGAATCAAGCCTCAGTCATTTTGCCAGGCCATAGTGTTCCACCATCAAACCTCAGTCATGATCCCAGGCCCCATGTTTCCACAATGAAACCTCAGTCATTTTCCCAGGCCAAAGGTTTCCAGAATCAAACCTCAGTCATATTCCCAGGACACATGGTTCCGGAAGCAAACCTGGGTTATGTTCGCAGGCCACAGGTTTCAACAATCAAACCTCAGTCATGATCCCAGGAAACAGGTGTCCAGAATCAAACCTCAGTCATGTGCCCATGGAACAGGCTTCCAGAAACAAACCTCAGTCATGTTGCCAGGCCACAGGTTTCCACCATCAAACCTCAGGCATGTTCCCAGGCCACAGGGTTCCAGAATCAAACTGTTTTCATATTCCCAGGCCTCAGGGATCCAGAATCCACCGATGTCATATTCCCAGGCTACAGGGTTCCAGAATAAAACCTCAGTCATATTCCCAGTCCACAGGGTTCCAGAACCAAGGCTCAGTCAGGTTCCCGGGGCACAGTATTCCACAATCTAAACAGATGTCATGTTCCCAGGCCACAATTTTCAAGAATCACGCCTCAGCCATGTTCCCAGGCCACAGGGATCCAGAATCAAACTTCAGTCGTTTTGCCAGGCCATAGGGTTGCACCATCAAACCTCAGTCATATTCCCAGGCCACAGGTTTCCAGAATCAAACCGATTTCATGTTCCCAGGCAACAGTGTACCAGAATCCAAACCGATGTCATGTTCCCAGGCCACAGGATTCCACACTCTAACATCAGTCATCTTCCCAGGCCAATGGTATCCAGAATCAAACCTCAGTCATATTCCCAGGCCACATGGTTCCAGAATCAAACCTCAGTCGTGTTCCCAGGACACAGGGTTCCAGAATCAAACCTCAGTCATGTTCCCTGGACACAGGTTTCAGAAATAAAATCCCAGTCATGTTCCCAGGCCACAGGATTCCACACTCTAACATCAGTCATCTTCCCAGGCCAATGGTATCCAGAATCAAACCTCAGTCATATTCCCAGGCCACATGGTTCCAGAATCAAACCTCAGTCGTGTTCCCAGGACACAGGGTTCCAGAATCAAACCTCAGTCATGTTCCCTGGACACAGGTTTCAGAAATAAAATCCCACTCATGTTCCCAGGCCACAGGGTTCCACAATCAAACCTCAGTCATGTTGCCAGTCCACAGGTTTCTGCCATCAACCTCAGTCAACTTGCCAGGCCGCAGAGTTCCAGAATCAAGCCTCAGTCATTTTGCCAGGCCATAGTGTTCCACCATCAAACCTCAGTCATGATCCCAGGCCCCATGTTTCCACAATGAAACCTCAGTCATTTTCCCAGGCCAAAGGTTTCCAGAATCAAACCTCAGTCATATTCCCAGGACACATGGTTCCAGAATCAAACCTGAGTCATGTTCGCAGGCCACAGGTTTCAACAATCAAACCTCAGTCATGATCCCAGGACACAGGTGTCCAGAATCAAACCTCAGTCATGTTCCCAGGGAACAGGCTTCCAGAAACAAACCTCAGTCATGTTCCCAGGCCACAGGGTTCCAGAATCAAACCTCAGTCTTGTTCCCAGGACACAGGTTTCCAGAATAAACCCGATATCATGTTCCCTGGTCACAGTCTTCCAGAATCAAACCTCAGTCATGTTGCCAGGCCACAGGTTTCCACCATCAAACCTCAGACATGTTCCCAGGCCACAGGGTTCCAGAATCAAACCGTTCTCATATTCCCAGGCCACAGGGTTCCAGAATCCACCGATTTCATGTTCCCAGGCCACAGGGTTCCAGAATCAGTCATCAGTTATGTTCCCAGGCTACAGGGTTCCAGAATAAAACCTCAGTCATGTTCCCAGTCCACAGGGTTCCAGAACCAAGGCTCAGTCAGGTTCCCGGGGCACAGTATTCCACAATCTAAACAGATGTCATGTTCACAGGCCTCAGGGTTCCAGAATCCACCGATGTCATGTTCCAGGCCACAGGGTTCCAGACTCAATCCTCTGTTATGTTCCCAGGCTACAGTGTTCCAGAATAAAACCTCAGTCATGTTCCCAGTCCACAGGGTTCCAGAACCAAGGCTCAGTCAGGTTCCCGGGGCACAGTATTCCACAATCTAAACAGATGTCATGTTCCCAGGCCACAGATTTCAAGAATCACGCCGCAGTCATGTTCCCAGTCCACAGGGATCCAGAATCAAACTTCAGTCATGTTGCAAGGCCATAGGGTACAACCATCAAACCTCAGTCATATTCCCAGGCCACAGGTTTCCAGAATCAAACCGATTTCATGTTCCCAGGCAACAGGGTACTAGAATCCAAACCGATGTCATGTTCCCAGGCCACAGGATTCCACACTCTAACATCAGTCATCTTCCCAAACCAATGGTTTCCAGAATCAAACCTCAGTCGTATTCACAGGACACAGGGTTCCAGAATCAAACCTCAGTCATGTTCCCTGGACACAGGTTTCAGAAATAAAATCCCAGTCATGTTCCCAGGCCACAGGGTTCCACAATTAAACCTCAGTCATATTCCCAGGCCAGAGGGTTCCACAATCAAACCTCAGTCCTGTTGCCAGACCACGGTTCCACCATCAAGCCTCAGTCATGTTCCCAGGCCAGAGTGTTCCACAATCAAACCTAAGTCATCTTGCCAAGCCACAGGGTTCCACCATCAAACCTCAGTCATGTTGCCAGGCCACTGGTTTCCACCATCAAGCCTCACTCATGTTCCCAAGCCTGAGGGTTCCACTCTGAAACTTCAATCATGTTGCCAGGCCACAGGGTTCCACCATCAAACCTCAGTCATGTTCCGAGTAAACAGGGCTCCAGAATCAAAACAATGTCATGTCCCACGCCATGGGGTGCCAGTATCAGGCCTCAGTCATGTTCCCCGTTCACAGGGTTCCACAATCAAACCTCAGTCATGTTGCCAGTCCACAGGTTTCTGCCATCAAACCTAAGTCAACTTGCCAGCCCACAGGGTTCCAGAATCAAGCCTCAGTCATTTTGCCAGGCCATAGTGTTCCACCATCAAACCTCAGTCATGATTCCAGGCCACATGTTTCCACAATGAAACCTCAGTCATTTTCCCAGGCCAAAGGTTTCCAGAATCAAACCTCAGTCATATTTCCAGGACACATGGTTCCGGAAGCAAACCTGGGTCATGTTCGCAGGCCACAGGTTTCAGCAATCAAATCTCAGTCATGTTCCCAGGACACAGGTGTCCAGAATCAAACCTCAGTCATGTGCCCAGGGAACAGGCTTCCAGAAACAAACCTCAGTCATGTTGCTAGGCCACAGGTTTCCACCATCAAACCTCAGGCATGTTCCCAGGCCACAGGGTTCCAGAATCAAACCGTTTTCATATTCCCAGGCCTCAGGGATCCAGAATCCACCGATGTCATATTCCCAGGCTACAGGGTTCCAGAATAAAACCTCAGTCATATTCCCAGTCCACAGGGTTCCAGAACCAAGGCTCAGTCAAGTTCCCGGGGCACAGTATTCCACAATCTAAACAGATGTCATGTTCCCAGGCCACAATTTTCAAGAATCACGCCTCAGCCATGTTCCCAGGCCACAGGGATCCAGAATCAAACTTCAGTCATGTTGCCAGGCCATAGGGTTGCACCATCAAACCTCAGTCATATTCCCAGGCCACAGGTTTCCAGAATCAAACCGATTTCATGTTCCCAGGCAACAGGGTATCAGAATCCAAACCGATGTCATGTTCCCAGGCCACAGGATTCCACACTCTAACATCAGTCATCTTCCCAGGCCAATGGTATCCAGAATCAAACCTCAGTCATGTTCCCAGGGAACAGGCTTCCAGAAACAAACCTCAGTCATGTTCCCAGGCCACATGTTTCCAGAATCAAACCTCAGTCGTGTTCCCAGGACACAGGGTTCCAGAATCAAACCTCAGTCATGTTCCCTGGACAAAAGTTTCAGAAATAAAATCCCAGTCATGTTCCCAGGCCACAGGGTTCCACAATCAAACCTCAGTCATGTTGCCAGTCCACAGGTTTCTGCCATCAAACCTCAGTCAACTTGCCAGGCCACAGGGTTCCAGAATCAAGCCTCAGTCATTTTGCCAGGCCATAGTGTTCCACCATCAAACCTCAGTCATGTTCCCAGGCCCCATGTTTCCACAATGAAACCTCAGTCATTTTCCCAGGCCAAAGGTTTCCAGAATCAAACCTCAGTCATATTCCCAGGACACATGGTTCCAGAATCAAACCTGAGTCATGTTCGTAGGCCACAGGTTTCAACAATCAAACCTCAGTCATGATCCCAGGACACAGGTGTCCAGAATCAAACCTCAGTCATGTTCCCAGGGAACAGGCTTCCAGAAACAAACCTCAGTCATGTTCCCAGGCCACAGGGTTCCAGAATGAAACCTCAGTCTTGTTCCCAGGACACAGGTTTCCAGAATAAACCCGATATCATGTTCCCTGGTCACAGTCTTCCAGAATCAAACCTCAGCCATGTTGCCAGGCCACAGGTTTCCACCATCAAACCTCAGACATGTTCCCAGGCCACAGGGTTCCAGAATCAAACCGTTCTCATATTCCCAGGCCACAGGGTTCCAGAATCCACCGATTTCATGTTCCCAGGCCACAGGGTTCCAGAATCAGTCCTCAGTTATGTTCCCAGGCTACAGGGTTCCAGAATAAAACCTCAGTCATGTTCCCAGTCCACAGGGTTCCAGAGCCAAGGCTCACTCAGGTTCCCGGGGCACAGTATTCCACAATCTAAACAGATGTCATGTTCCCAGGCCACAGTTTTCAAGAATCACGCCTCAGTCATGTTCCCATTCCACAAGGATCCAGAATCAAACTTCAGTCATGTTGCCAGGCCATAGGGTACCACCATCAAACCTCAGTCATATTCCCAGGCCACAGGTTTCCAGAATCAAACCGATTTCATGTTCCCAGGCAACAGTGTACCAGAATCCAAACCGATGTCATGTTCCCAGGCCACAGGATTCCACACTCTAACATCAGTCATCTTCCCAAACCAATGGTTTCCAGAATCAAACCTCAGTCGTATTCACAGGACACAGGGTTCCAGAATCAAACCTCAGTCATGTTCCCTGGACACAGGTTTCAGAAATAAAATCCCAGTCATGTTCCCAGGCCACAGGGTTCCACAATCAAACCTCAGTCATGTTGCCAGTCCACAGGTTTCTGCCATCAAACCTCAGTCAACTTGCCAGGCCACAGGGTTCCAGAATCAAGCCTCAGTCATTTTGCCAGGCCATAGTGTTCCACCATCAAACCTCAGTCATGATTCCAGGCCACATGTTTCCACAATGAAACCTCAGTCATTTTCCCAGGCCAAAGGTTTCCAGAATCAAACCTCAGTCATATTCCCAGGACACATGGTTCCGGAAGCAAACCTGGGTTATGTTCGCAGGCCACAGGTTTCAGCAATCAAATCTCAGTCATGTTTCCAGGAAACAGGTGTCCAGAATCAAACCTCAGTCATGTGCCCATGGAACAGGCTTCCAGAAACAAACCTCAGTCATGTTGCCAGGCCACAGGTTTCCACCATCAAACCTCAGGCATGTTCCCAGGCCACAGGGTTCCAGAATCAAACTGTTTTCATATTCCCAGGCCTCAGGGATCCAGAATCCACCGATGTCATATTCCCAGGCTACAGGGTTCCAGAATAAAACCTCAGTCATATTCCCAGTCCACAGGGTTCCAGAACCAAGGCTCAGTCAGGTTCCCGGGGCACAGTATTCCACAATCTAAACAGATGTCATGTTCCCAGGCCACAATTTTCAAGAATCACGCCTCAGCCATGTTCCCAGGCCACAGGGATCCAGAATCAAACTTCAGTCGTTTTGCCAGGCCATAGGGTTGCACCATCAAACCTCAGTCATATTCCCAGGCCACAGGTTTCCAGAATCAAACCGATTTCATGTTCCCAGGCAACAGTGTACCAGAATCCAAACCGATGTCATGTTCCCAGGCCACAGGATTCCACACTCTAACATCAGTCATCTTCCCAGGCCAATGGTATCCAGAATCAAACCTCAGTCATATTCCAAGGCCACAGGGTTCCAGAATCAAACCTCAGTCGTGTTCCCAGGACACAGGGTTCCAGAATCAAACCTCAGTCATGTTCCCTGGACAAAGGTTTCAGAAATAAAATCCCAGTCATGTTGCCAGGCCACAGGGTTCCACAATCAAACCTCAGTCATGTTGCCAGTCCACAGGTTTCTGCCATCAAACCTCAGTCAACTTGCCAGGCCACAGGGTTCCAGAATCAAGCCTCAGTCATTTTGCCAGGCCATAGTGTTCCACCATCAAACCTCAGTCATGATCCCAGGCCCCATGTTTCCACAATGAAACCTCAGTCATTTTCCCAGGCCAAAGGTTTCCAGAATCAAACCTCAGTCATATTCCCAGGACACATGGTTCCAGAATCAAACCTGAGTCATGTTCGCAGGCCACAGGTTTCAACAATCAAACCTCAGTCATGATCCCAGGACACAGGTGTCCAGAATCAAACCTCAGTCATGTTCCCAGGGAACAGGCTTCCAGAAACAAACCTCAGTCATGTTCCCAGGCCACAGGGTTCCAGAATGAAACCTCAGTCTTGTTCCCAGGACACAGGTTTCCAGAATAAACCCGATATCATGTTCCCTGGTCACAGTCTTCCAGAATCAAACCTCAGTCATGTTGCCAGGCCACAGGTTTCCACCATCAAACCTCAGACATGTTCCCAGGCCACAGGGTTCCAGAATCAAACCGTTCTCATATTCCCAGGGCACAGGGTTCCAGAATCCACCGATTTCATGTTCCCAGGCCACAGGGTTCCAGAATCAGTCCTCAGTTATGTTCCCAGGCTACAGGGTTCCAGAATAAAACCTCAGTCATGTTCCCAGTCCACAGGGTTCCAGAACCAAGGCTCAGTCAGGTTCCCGGGGCACAGTATTCCACAATCTAAACAGATGTCATGTTCCCAGGCCTCAGGGTTCCAGAATCCACCGATGTCATGTTCCCAGGCCACAGGGTTCCAGAATCAATCCTCTGTTATGTTCCCAGGCTACAGTGTTCCAGAATAAAACCTCAGTCATGTTCCCAGTCCACAGGGTTCCAGAACCAAGGCTCAGTCAGGTTCCCGGGGCACAGTATTCCACAATCTAAACAGATGTCATGTTCCCAGGCCACAGTTTTCAAGAATCACGCCACAGTCATGTTCCCAGTCCACAGGGATCCAGAATCAAACTTCAGTCATGTTGCCAGGCCATAGGGTACAACCATCAAACCTCAGTCATATTCCCAGGCCACAGGTTTCCAGAATCAAACCGATTTCATGTTCCCAGGCAACAGTGTACCAGAATCCAAACCGATGTCATGTTCCCAGGCCACAGGATTCCACACTCTAACATCAGTCATCTTCCCAAACCAATGGTTTCCAGAATCAAACCTCAGTCGTATTCACAGGACACAGGGTTCCAGAATCAAACCTCAGTCATGTTCCCTGGACACAGGTTTCAGAAATAAAATCCCAGTCATGTTCCCAGGCCCCAGGGTTCCACAATTAAACCTCAGTCATATTCCCAGGCCAGAGGGTTCCACAATCAAACCTCAGTCCTGTTGCCAGACCACGGTTCCACCATCAAGCCTCAGTCATGTTCCCTGGACACAGGTTTCAGAAATAAAATCCCAGTCATGTTCCCAGGCCCCAGGGTTCCACAATTAAACCTCAGTCATATTCCCAGGCCAGAGGGTTCCACAATCAAACCTCAGTCCTGTTGCCAGACCACGGTTCCACCATCAAGCCTCAGTCATGTTCCCAGGCCAGAGTGTTCCACAATCAAACCTAAGTCATCTTGCCAAGCCACAGGGTTCCACCATCAAACCTCAGTCATGTTGCCAGGCCACTGGTTTCCACCATCAAGCCTCACTCATGTTCCCAAGCCTGAGGGTTCCACTCTGAAACTTCAATCATGTTGCCAGGCCACAGGGTTCCACCATCAAACCTCAGTCATGTTCCGAGTAAACAGGGCTCCCGAATCAAAACAATGTCATGTCCCACGCCATGGGGTGCCAGTATCAGGCCTCAGTCATGTTCCCCGTTCACAGGGTTCCACAATCAAACCTCAGTCATGTTGCCAGTCCACAGGTTTCTGCCATCAAACCTAAGTCAACTTGCCAGCCCACAGGGTTCCAGAATCAAGCCTCAGTCATTTTGCCAGGCCATAGTTTTCCACCATCAAACCTCAGTCATGATTCCAGGCCACATGTTTCCACAATGAAACCTCAGTCATTTTCCCAGGCCAAAGGTTTCCAGAATCAAACCTCAGTCATATTTCCAGGACACATGGTTCCGGAAGCAAACCTGGGTCATGTTCGCAGGCCACAGGTTTCAGCAATCAAATCTCAGTCATGTTCCCAGGACACAGGTGTCCAGAATCAAACCTCAGTCATGTGCCCAGGGAACAGGCTTCCAGAAACAAACCTCAGTCATGTTGCTAGGCCACAGGTTTCCACCATCAAACCTCAGGCATGTTCCCAGGCCACAGGGTTCCAGAATCAAACCGTTTTCATATTCCCAGGCCTCAGGGATCCAGAATCCACCGATGTCATATTCCCAGGCTACAGGGTTCCAGAATAAAACCTCAGTCATATTCCCAGTCCACAGGGTTCCAGAACCAAGGCTCAGTCAGGTTCCCGGGGCACAGTATTCCACAATCTAAACAGATGTCATGTTCCCAGGCCACAATTTTCAAGAATCGCGCCTCAGCCATGTTCCCAGGCCACAGGGATCCAGAATCAAACTTCAGTCATGTTGCCAGGCCATAGGGTTGCACCATCAAACCTCAGTCATATTCCCAGGCCACAGGTTTCCAGAATCAAACCGATTTCATGTTCCCAGGCAACAGGGTATCAGAATCCAAACCGATGTCATGTTCCCAGGCCACAGGATTCCACACTCTAACATCAGTCATCTTCCCAGGCCAATGGTATCCAGAATCAAACCTCAGTCATATTCCCAGGCCACATGGTTCCAGAATCAAACCTCAGTCGTGTTCCCAGGACACAGGGTTCCAGAATCAAACCTCAGTCATGTTCCCTGGACAAAGGTTTCAGAAATAAAATCCCAGTCATGTTCCCAGGCCACAGGGTTCCACAATCAAACCTCAGTCATGTTGCCAGTCCACAGGTTTCTGCCATCAAACCTCAGTCAACTTGCCAGGCCACAGGGTTCCAGAATCAAGCCTCAGTCATTTTGCCAGGCCATAGTGTTCCACCATCAAACCTCAGTCATGATCCCAGGCCCCATGTTTCCACAATGAAACCTCAGTCATTTTCCCAGGCCAAAGGTTTCCAGAATCAAACCTCAGTCAAATTCCCAGGACACATGGTTCCGGAAGCAAACCTGGGTCATGTTCGCAGGCCACAGGTTTCCAGAATCAAACCGATTTCATGTTCCCAGGCAATGGGTATCAGAATCCAAACCGATGTCATGTTCCCAGGCCACAGGATTCCACACTCTAACATCAGTCATCTTCCCAGGCCAATGGTATCCAGAATCAAACCTCAGTCATATTCCCAGGCCACATGGTTCCAGAATCAAACCTCAGTCGTGTTCCCAGGACACAGGGTTCCAGAATCAAACCTCAGTCATGTTCCCTGGACAAAGGTTTCAGAAATAAAATCCCAGTCATGTTCCCAGGCCACAGGGTTCCACAATCAAACCTCAGTCATGTTGCCAGTCCACAGGTTTCTGCCATCAAACCTCAGTCAACTTGCCAGGCCACAGGGTTCCAGAATCAAGCCTCAGTCATTTCGCCAGGCCATAGTGTTCCACCATCAAACCTCAGTCATGATCCCAGGCCCCATGTTTCCACAATGAAACCTCAGTCATTTTCCCAGGCCAAAGGTTTCCAGAATCAAACCTCAGTCATATTCCCCGGACACATGGTTCCAGAATCAAACCTGAGTCATGTTCGCAGGCCACAGGTTTCAACAATCAAACCTCAGTCATGATCCCAGGACACAGGTGTCCAGAATCAAACCTCAGTCATGTTCCCTGGGAACAGGCTTCCAGAAACAAACCTCAGTCATGTTCGCAGGCCACAGGGTTCCAGAATCAAACCTCAGTCTTTTTCCCAGGACACAGGTTTCCAGAATAAACCCGATATCATGTTCCCTGGTCACAGTCTTCCAGAATCAAACCTCAGTCATGTTGCCAGGCCACAGGTTTCCACCATCAAACCTCAGACATGTTCCCAGGCCACAGGGTTCCAGAATCAAACCGTTCTCATATTCCCAGGCCACAGGGTTCCAGAATCCACCGATTTCATGTTCCCAGGCCACAGGGTTCCAGAATCAGTCCTCAGTTATGTTCCCAGGCTACAGGGTTCCAGAATAAAACCTCAGTCATGTTCCCAGTCCACAGGGTTCCAGAACCAAGGCTCAGTCAGGTTCCCGGGGCACAGTATTCCACAATCTAAACAGATGTCATGTTCCCAGGCCTCAGGGTTCCAGAATCCACCGATGTCATGTTCCCAGGCCACAGGGTTCCAGAATCAATCCTCTGTTATGTTCCCAGGCTACAGTGTTCCAGAATAAAACCTCAGTCATGTTCCCAGTCCACAGGGTTCCAGAACCAAGTCTCAGTCAGGTTCCCGGGGCACAGTATTCCACAATCTAAACAGATGTCATGTTCCCAGGCCACAGTTTTCAAGAATCACGCCGCAGTCATGTTCCCAGTCCACAGGGATCCAGAATCAAACTTCAGTCATGTTGCAAGGCCATAGGGTACAACCATCAAACCTCAGTCATATTCCCAGGCCACAGGTTTCCAGAATCAAACCGATTTCATGTTCCCAGGCAACAGGGTACCAGAATCCAAACCGATGTCATGTTCCCAGGCCACAGGATTCCACACTCTAACATCAGTCATCTTCCCAAAACAATGGTTTCCAGAATCAAACCTCAGTCGTATTCACAGGACACAGGGTTCCAGAATCAAACCTCAGTCATGTTCCCTGGACCCAGGTTTCAGAAATAAAATCCCAGTCATGTTCCCAGGCCACAGGGTTCCACAATTAAACCTCAGTCATATTCCCAGGCCAGAGGGTTCCACAATCAAACCTCAGTCCTGTTGCCAGACCACGGTTCCACCATCAAGCCTCAGTCATGTTCCCAGGCGAGAGTGTTCCACAATCAAACCTAAGTCATCTTGCCAAGCCACAGGGTTCCACCATCAAACCTCAGTCATGTTGCCAGGCCACTGGTTTCCACCATCAAGCCTCACTCATGTTCCCAAGCCTGAGGGTTCCACTCTGAAACTTCAATCATGTTGCCAGGCCACAGGGTTCCACCATCAAACCTCAGTCATGTTCCGAGTAAACAGGGCTCCAGAATCAAAACAATGTCATGTCCCACGCCATGGGGTGCCAGTATCAGGCCTCAGTCATGTTCCCCATTCACAGGGTTCCACAATCAAACCTCAGTCATGTTGCCAGTCCACAGGGTTCTGCCATCAAACCTAAGTCAACTTGCCAGCACACAGGGTTCCAGAATCAAGCCTCAGTCATTTTGCCAGGCCATAGTGTTCCACCATCAAACCTCTGTCATGATTCCAGGCCCCATGTTTCCACAATGAAACCTCAGTCATTTTCCCAGGCCAAAGTTTTCCAGAATCAAACCTCAGTCATATTTCCAGGACACATGGTTCCGGAAGCAAACCTGGGTCATGTTCGCAGGCCACAGGTTTCAGCAATCAAATCTCAGTCATGTTCCCAGGACACAGGTGTCCAGAATCAAACCTCAGTCATGTGCCCAGGAAACAGGCTTCCAGAAACAAACCTCAGTCATGTTGCTAGGCCACAGGTTTCCACCATCAAACCTCAGGCATGTTCCCAGGCCACAGGGTTCCAGAATCAAACCGTTTTCATATTCCCAGGCCTCAGGGATCCAGAATCCACCGATGTCATATTCCCAGGCTACAGGGTTCCAGAATAAAACCTCAGTCATATTCCCAGTCCACAGGGTTCCAGAACCAAGGCTCAGTCAAGTTCCCGGGGCACAGTATTCCACAATCTAAACAGATGTCATGTTCCCAGGCCACAGTTTTCAAGAATCACGCCTCAGTCATGTTCCCAGGCCACAGGGATCCAGAATCAAACTTCAGGCATGTTGCCAGGCCATAGGGTTGCACCATCAAACCTCAGTCATATTCCCAGGCCACAGGTTTCCAGAATCAAACCGATTTCATGTTCCCAGGCAACAGGGTATCAGAATCCAAACCGATGTCATGTTCCCAGGCCACAGGATTCCACACTCTAACATCAGTCATCTTCCCAGGCCAATGGTATCCAGAATCAAACCTCAGTCATATTCCCAGGCCACATGGTTCCAGAATCAAACCTCCGTCGTGTTCCCAGGACACAGGGTTCCAGAATCAAACCTCAGTCATGTTCCCTGGACAAAGGTTTCAGAAATAAAATCCCAGTCATGTTCGAGGCCACAGGGTTCCACAATCAAACCTCAGTCATGTTGCCAGTCCACAGGTTTCTGCCATCAAACCTCAGTCAACTTGCCAGGCCACAGGGTTCCAGAATCAAGCCTCAGTCATTTTGCCAGGCCATAGTGTTCCACCATCAAACCTCAGTCATGATCCCAGGCCCCATGTTTCCACAATGAAACCTCAGTCATTTTCCCAGGCCAAAGGTTTCCAGAATCAAACCTCAGTCAAATTCCCAGGACACATGGTTCCGGAAGCAAACCTGGGTCATGTTCGCAGGCCACAGGTTTCCAGAATCAAACCGATTTCATGTTCCCAGGCAATGGGTATCAGAATCCAAACCGATGTCATGTTCCCAGGCCACAGGATTCCACACTCTAACATCAGTCATCTTCCCAGGCCAATGGTATCCAGAATCAAACCTCAGACATATTCCCAGGCCACATGGTTCCAGAATCAAACCTCAGTCGTGTTCCCAGGACACAGGGTTCCAGAATCAAACCTCAGTCATGTTCCCTGGACAAAGGTTTCAGAAATAAAATCCCAGTCATGTTCCCAGGCCACAGGGTTCCACAATCAAACCTCAGTCATGTTGCCAGTCCACAGGTTTCTGCCATCAAACCTCAGTCAACTTGCCAGGCCACAGGGTTCCAGAATCAAGCCTCAGTCATTTTGCCAGGCCATAGTGTTCCACCATCAAACCTCAGTCATGATTCCAGGCCACATGTTTCCACAATGAAACCTCAGTCATTTTCCCAGGCCAAAGGTTTCCAGAATCAAACCTCAGTCATATTCCCAGGACACATGGTTCCGGAAGCAAACCTGGGTTATGTTCGCAGGCCACAGGTTTCAACAATCAAACCTCAGTCATGTTTCCAGGAAACAGGTGTCCAGAATCAAACCTCAGTCATGTGCCCATGGAACAGGCTTCCAGAAACAAACCTCAGTCATGTTGCCAGGCCACAGGTTTCCACCATCAAACCTCAGGCATGTTCCCAGGCCACAGGGTTCCAGAATCAAACTGTTTTCATATTCCCAGGCCTCAGGGATCCAGAATCCACCGATGTCATATTCCCAGGCTACAGGGTTCCAGAATAAAACCTCAGTCATATTCCCAGTCCACAGGGTTCCAGAACCAAGGCTCAGTCAGGTTCCCGGGGCACAGTATTCCACAATCTAAACAGATGTCATGTTCCCAGGCCACAATTTTCAAGAATCACGCCTCAGCCATGTTCCCAGGCCACAGGGATCCAGAATCAAACTTCAGTCGTTTTGCCAGGCCATAGGGTTGCACCATCAAACCTCAGTCATATTCCCAGGCCACAGGTTTCCAGAATCAAACCGATTTCATGTTCCCAGGCAACAGTGTACCAGAATCCAAACCGATGTCATGTTCCCAGGCCACAGGATTCCACACTCTAACATCAGTCATCTTCCCAGGCCAATGGTATCCAGAATCAAACCTCAGTCATATTCCCAGGCCACATGGTTCCAGAATCAAACCTCAGTCGTGTTCCCAGGACACAGGGTTCCAGAATCAAACCTCAGTCATGTTCCCTGGACACAGGTTTCAGAAATAAAATCCCAGTCATGTTCCCAGGCCACAGGGTTCCACAATCAAACCTCAGTCATGTTGCCAGTCCACAGGTTTCTGCCATCAACCTCAGTCAACTTGCCAGGCCGCAGAGTTCCAGAATCAAGCCTCAGTCATTTTACCAGGCCATAGTGTTCCACCATCAAACCTCAGTCATGATCCCAGGCCCCATGTTTCCACAATGAAACCTCAGTCATTTTCCCAGGCCAAAGGTTTCCAGAATCAAACCTCAGTCATATTCCCAGGACACATGGTTCCAGAATCAAACCTGAGTCATGTTCGCAGGCCACAGGTTTCAACAATCAAACCTCAGTCATGATCCCAGGACACAGGTGTCCAGAATCAAACCTCAGTCATGTTCCCAGGGAACAGGCTTCCAGAAACAAACCTCAGTCATGTTCCCAGGCCACAGGGTTCCAGAATCAAACCTCAGTCTTGTTCCCAGGACACAGGTTTCCAGAATAAACCCGATATCATGTTCCCTGGTCACAGTCTTCCAGAATCAAACCTCAGTCATGTTGCCAGGCCACAGGTTTCCACCATCAAACCTCAGACATGTTCCCAGGCCACAGGGTTCCAGAATCAAACCGTTCTCATATTCCCAGGCCACAGGGTTCCAGAATCCACCGATTTCATGTTCCCAGGCCACAGGGTTCCAGAATCAGTCATCAGTTATGTTCCCAGGCTACAGGGTTCCAGAATAAAACCTCAGTCATGTTCCCAGTCCACAGGGTTCCAGAACCAAGGCTCAGTCAGGTTCCCGGGGCACAGTATTCCACAATCTAAACAGATGTCATGTTCACAGGCCTCAGGGTTCCAGAATCCACCGATGTCATGTTCCCAGGCCACAGGGTTCCAGAATCAATCCTCTGTTATGTTCCCAGGCTACAGTGTTCCAGAATAAAACCTCAGTCATGTTCCCAGTCCACAGGGTTCCAGAACCAAGGCTCAGTCAGGTTCCCGGGGCACAGTATTCCACAATCTAAACAGATGTCATGTTCCCAGGCCACAGATTTCAAGAATCACGCCGCAGTCATGTTCCCAGTCCACAGGGATCCAGAATCAAACTTCAGTCATGTTGCAAGGCCATAGGGTACAACCATCAAACCTCAGTCATATTCCCAGGCCACAGGTTTCCAGAATCAAACCGATTTCATGTTCCCAGGCAACAGGGTACTAGAATCCAAACCGATGTCATGTTCCCAGGCCACAGGATTCCACACTCTAACATCAGTCATCTTCCCAAACCAATGGTTTCCAGAATCAAACCTCAGTCGTATTCACAGGACACAGGGTTCCAGAATCAAACCTCAGTCATGTTCCCTGGACACAGGTTTCAGAAATAAAATCCCAGTCATGTTCCCAGGCCACAGGGTTCCACAATTAAACCTCAGTCATATTCCCAGGCCAGAGGGTTCCACAATCAAACCTCAGTCCTGTTGCCAGACCACGGTTCCACCATCAAGCCTCAGTCATGTTGCCAGGCCACTGGTTTCCACCATCAAGCCTCACTCATGTTCCCAAGCCTGAGGGTTCCACTCTGAAACTTCAATCATGTTGCCAGGCCACAGGGTTCCACCATCAAACCTCAGTCATGTTCCGAGTAAACAGGGCTCCAGAATCAAAACAATGTCATGTCCCACGCCATGGGGTGCCAGTATCAGGCCTCAGTCATGTTCCCCGTTCACAGGGTTCCACAATCAAACCTCAGTCATGTTGCCAGTCCACAGGTTTCTGCCATCAAACCTAAGTCAACTTGCCAGCCCACAGGGTTCCAGAATCAAGCCTCAGTCATTTTGCCAGGCCATAGTGTTCCACCATCAAACCTCAGTCATGATTCCAGGCCACATGTTTCCACAATGAAACCTCAGTCATTTTCCCAGGCCAAAGGTTTCCAGAATCAAACCTCAGTCATATTTCCAGGACACATGGTTCCGGAAGCAAACCTGGGTCATGTTCGCAGGCCACAGGTTTCAGCAATCAAATCTCAGTCATGTTCCCAGGACACAGGTGTCCAGAATCAAACCTCAGTCATGTGCCCAGGGAACAGGCTTCCAGAAACAAACCTCAGTCATGTTGCTAGGCCACAGGTTTCCACCATCAAACCTCAGGCATGTTCCCAGGCCACAGGGTTCCAGAATCAAACCGTTTTCATATTCCCAGGCCTCAGGGATCCAGAATCCACCGATGTCATATTCCCAGGCTACAGGGTTCCAGAATAAAACCTCAGTCATATTCCCAGTCCACAGGGTTCCAGAACCAAGGCTCAGTCAAGTTCCCGGGGCACAGTATTCCACAATCTAAACAGATGTCATGTTCCCAGGCCACAATTTTCAAGAATCACGCCTCAGCCATGTTCCCAGGCCACAGGGATCCAGAATCAAACTTCAGTCATGTTGCCAGGCCATAGGGTTGCACCATCAAACCTCAGTCATATTCCCAGGCCACAGGTTTCCAGAATCAAACCGATTTCATGTTCCCAGGCAACAGGGTATCAGAATCCAAACCGATGTCATGTTCCCAGGCCACAGGATTCCACACTCTAACATCAGTCATCTTCCCAGGCCAATGGTATCCAGAATCAAACCTCAGTCATGTTTCCAGGGAACAGGCTTCCAGAAACAAACCTCAGTCATGTTCCCAGGCCACATGTTTCCAGAATCAAACCTCAGTCGTGTTCCCAGGACACAGGGTTCCAGAATCAAACCTCAGTCATGTTCCCTGGACAAAAGTTTCAGAAATAAAATCCCAGTCATGTTCCCAGGCCACAGGGTTCCACAATCAAACCTCAGTCATGTTGCCAGTCCACAGGTTTCTGCCATCAAACCTCAGTCAACTTGCCAGGCCACAGGGTTCCAGAATCAAGCCTCAGTCATTTTGCCAGGCCATAGTGTTCCACCATCAAACCTCAGTCATGATCCCAGGCCCCATGTTTCCACAATGAAACCTCAGTCATTTTCCCAGGCCAAAGGTTTCCAGAATCAAACCTCAGTCATATTCCCAGGACACATGGTTCCAGAATCAAACCTGAGTCATGTTCGTAGGCCACAGGTTTCAACAATCAAACCTCAGTCATGATCCCAGGACACAGGTGTCCAGAATCAAACCTCAGTCATGTTCCCAGGGAACAGGCTTCCAGAAACAAACCTCAGTCATGTTCCCAGGCCACAGGGTTCCAGAATCAAACCTCAGTCTTGTTCCCAGGACACAGGTTTCCAGAGTAAACCCGATATCATGTTCCCTGGTCACAGTCTTCCAGAATCAAACCTCAGCCATGTTGCCAGGCCACAGGTTTCCACCATCAAACCTCAGACATGTTCCCAGGCCACAGGGTTCCAGAATCAAACCGTTCTCATATTCCCAGGCCACAGGGTTCCAGAATCCACCGATTTCATGTTCCCAGGCCACAGGGTTCCAGAATCAGTCCTCAGTTATGTTCCCAGGCTACAGGGTTCCAGAATAAAACCTCAGTCATGTTCCCAGTCCACAGGGTTCCAGAGCCAAGGCTCACTCAGGTTCCCGGGGCACAGTATTCCACAATCTAAACAGATGTCATGTTCCCAGGCCACAGTTTTCAAGAATCACGCCTCAGTCATGTTCCCAGTCCACAAGGATCCAGAATCAAACTTCAGTCATGTTGCCAGGCCATAGGGTACCACCATCAAACCTCAGTCATATTCCCAGGCCACAGGTTTCCAGAATCAAACCGATTTCATGTTCCCAGGCAACAGTGTACCAGAATCCAAACCGATGTCATGTTCCCAGGCCACAGGATTCCACACTCTAACATCAGTCATCTTCCCAAACCAATGGTTTCCAGAATCAAACCTCAGTCGTATTCACAGGACACAGGGTTCCAGAATCAAACCTCAGTCATGTTCCCTGGACACAGGTTTCAGAAATAAAATCCCAGTCATGTTCCCAGGCCACAGGGTTCCACAATCAAACCTCAGTCATGTTGCCAGTCCACAGGTTTCTGCCATCAAACCTCAGTCAACTTGCCAGGCCACAGGGTTCCAGAATCAAGCCTCAGTCATTTTGCCAGGCCATAGTGTTCCACCATCAAACCTCAGTCATGATTCCAGGCCACATGTTTCCACAATGAAACCTCAGTCATTTTCCCAGGCCAAAGGTTTCCAGAATCAAACCTCAGTCATATTCCCAGGACACATGGTTCCGGAAGCAAACCTGGGTTATGTTCGCAGGCCACAGGTTTCAGCAATCAAATCTCAGTCATGTTTCCAGGAAACAGGTGTCCAGAATCAAACCTCAGTCATGTGCCCATGGAACAGGCTTCCAGAAACAAACCTCAGTCATGTTGCCAGGCCACAGGTTTCCACCATCAAACCTCAGGCATGTTCCCAGGCCACAGGGTTCCAGAATGAAACCTCAGTCTTGTTCCCAGGACACAGGTTTCCAGAATAAACCCGATATCATGTTCCCTGGTCACAGTCTTCCAGAATCAAACCTCAGTCATGTTGCCAGGCCACAGGTTTCCACCATCAAACCTCAGACATGTTCCCAGGCCACAGGGTTCCAGAATCAAACCGTTCTCATATTCCCAGGCCACAGGGTTCCAGAATCCACCGATTTCATGTTCCCAGGCCACAGGGTTCCAGAATCAGTCATCAGTTATGTTCCCAGGCTACAGGGTTCCAGAATAAAACCTCAGTCATGTTCCCAGTCCACAGGGTTCCAGAACCAAGGCTCAGTCAGGTTCCCGGGGCACAGTATTCCACAATCTATACAGATGTCATGTTCACAGGCCTCAGGGTTCCAGAATCCACCGATGTCATGTTCCCAGGCCACAGGGTTCCAGAATCAATCCTCTGTTATGTTCCCAGGCTACAGTGTTCCAGAATAAAACCTCAGTCATGTTCCCAGTCCACAGGGTTCCAGAACCAAGGCTCAGTCAGGTTCCCGGGGCACAGTATTCCACAATCTAAACAGATGTCATGTTCCCAGGCCACAGATTTCAAGAATCACGCCGCAGTCATGTTCCCAGTCCACAGGGATCCAGAATCAAACTTCAGTCATGTTGCAAGGCCATAGGGAACAACCATCAAACCTCAGTCATATTCCCAGGCCACAGGTTTCCAGAATCAAACCGATTTCATGTTCCCAGGCAACAGGGTACTAGAATCCAAACCGATGTCATGTTCCCAGGCCACAGGATTCCACACTCTAACATCAGTCATCTTCCCAAACCAATGGTTTCCAGAATCAAACCTCAGTCGTATTCACAGGACACAGGGTTCCAGAATCAAACCTCAGTCATGTTCCCTGGACCCAGGTTTCAGAAATAAAATCCCAGTCATGTTCCCAGGCCACAGGGTTCCACAATTAAACCTCAGTCATATTCCCAGGCCAGAGGGTTCCACAATCAAACCTCAGTCCTGTTGCCAGACCACGGTTCCACCATCAAGCCTCAGTCATGTTCCCAGGCCAGAGTGTTCCACAATCAAACCTAAGTCATCTTGCCAAGCCACAGGGTTCCACCATCAAACCTCAGTCATGTTGCCAGGCCACTGGTTTCCACCATCAAGCCTCACTCATGTTCCCAAGCCTGAGGGTTCCACTCTGAAACTTCAATCATGTTGCCAGGCCACAGGGTTCCACCATCAAACCTCAGTCATGTTCCGAGTAAACAGGGCTCCAGAATCAAAACAATGTCATGTCCCACGCCATTGGGTGCCAGTATCAGGCCTCAGTCATGTTCCCCGTTCACAGGGTTCCACAATCAAACCTCAGTCATGTTGCCAGTCCACAGGTTTCTGCCATCAAACCTAAGTCAACTTGCCAGCCCACAGGGTTCCAGAATCAAGCCTCAGTCATTTTGCCAGGCCATAGTGTTCCACCATCAAACCTCAGTCATGATTCCAGGCCACATGTTTCCACAATGAAACCTCAGTCATTTTCCCAGGCCAAAGGTTTCCAGAATCAAACCTCAGTCATATTTCCAGGACACATGGTTCCGGAAGCAAACCTGGGTCATGTTCGCAGGCCACAGGTTTCAGCAATCAAATCTCAGTCATGTTCCCAGGACACAGGTGTCCAGAATCAAACCTCAGTCATGTGCCCAGGGAACAGGCTTCCAGAAACAAACCTCAGTCATGTTGCTAGGCCACAGGTTTCCACCATCAAACCTCAGGCATGTTCCCAGGCCACAGGGTTCCAGAATCAAACCGTTCTCATATTCCCAGGCCACAGGGTTCCAGAATCCACCGATTTCATATTCCCAGGCCACAGGGTTCCAGAATCAGTCCTCAGTTATGTTCCCAGGCTACAGGGTTCCAGAATAAAACCTCAGTCATGTTCCCAGTCCACAGGGTTCCAGAGCCAAGGCTCACTCAGGTTCCCGGGGCACAGTATTCCACAATCTAAACAGATGTCATGTTCCCAGGCCACAGTTTTCAAGAATCACGCCTCAGTCATGTTCCCAGTCCACAAGGATCCAGAATCAAACTTCAGTCATGTTGCCAGGCCATAGGGTACCACCATCAAACCTCAGTCATATTCCCAGGCCACAGGTTTCCAGAATCAAACCGATTTCATGTTCCCAGGCAACAGTGTACCAGAATCCAAACCGATGTCATGTTCCCAGGCCACAGGATTCCACACTCTAACATCAGTCATCTTCCCAAAGCAATGGTTTCCAGAATCAAACCTCAGTCGTATTCACAGGACACAGGGTTCCAGAATCAAACCTCAGTCATGTTCCCTGGACACAGGTTTCAGAAATAAAATCCCAGTCATGTTCCCAGGCCACAGGGTTCCACAATCAAACCTCAGTCATGTTGCCAGTCCACAGGTTTCTGCCATCAAACCTCAGTCAACTTGCCAGGCCACAGGGTTCCAGAATCAAGCCTCAGTCATTTTGCCAGGCCATAGTGTTCCACCATCAAACCTCAGTCATGATTCCAGGCCACATGTTTCCACAATGAAACCTCAGTCATTTTCCCAGGCCAAAGGTTTCCAGAATCAAACCTCAGTCATATTCCCAGGACACATGGTTCCGGAAGCAAACCTGGGTTATGTTCGCAGGCCACAGGTTTCAGCAATCAAATCTCAGTCATGTTTCCAGGAAACAGGTGTCCAGAATCAAACCTCAGTCATGTGCCCATGGAACAGGCTTCCAGAAACAAACCTCAGTCATGTTGCCAGGCCACAGGTTTCCACCATCAAACCTCAGTCATGTTCCCAGGCCACAGGGTTCCAGAATGAAACCTCAGTCTTGTTCCCAGGACACAGGTTTCCAGAATAAACCCGATATCATGTTCCCTGGTCACAGTCTTCCAGAATCAAACCTCAGTCATGTTGCCAGGCCACAGGTTTCCACCATCAAACCTCAGACATGTTCCCAGGCCACAGGGTTCCAGAATCAAACCGTTCTCATATTCCCAGGCCACAGGGTTCCAGAATCCACCGATTTCATGTTCCCAGGCCACAGGGTTCCAGAATCAGTCATCAGTTATGTTCCCAGGCTACAGGGTTCCAGAATAAAACCTCAGTCATGTTCCCAGTCCACAGGGTTCCAGAACCAAGGCTCAGTCAGGTTCCCGGGGCACAGTATTCCACAATCTATACAGATGTCATGTTCACAGGCCTCAGGGTTCCAGAATCCACCGATGTCATGTTCCCAGGCCACAGGGTTCCAGAATCAATCCTCTGTTATGTTCCCAGGCTACAGTGTTCCAGAATAAAACCTCAGTCATGTTTCCAGTCCACAGGGTTCCAGAACCAAGGCTCAGTCAGGTTCCCGGGGCACAGTATTCCACAATCTAAACAGATGTCATGTTCCCAGGCCACAGATTTCAAGAATCACGCCGCAGTCATGTTCCCAGTCCACAGGGATCCAGAATCAAATTTCAGTCATGTTGCAAGGCCATAGGGAACAACCATCAAACCTCAGTCATATTCCCAGGCCACAGGTTTCCAGAATCAAACCGATTTCATGTTCCCAGGCAACAGGGTACTAGAATCCAAACCGATGTCATGTTCCCAGGCCACAGGATTCCACACTCTAACATCAGTCATCTTCCCAAACCAATGGTTTCCAGAATCAAACCTCAGTCGTATTCACAGGACACAGGGTTCCAGAATCAAACCTCAGTCATGTTCCCTGGACCCAGGTTTCAGAAATAAAATCCCAGTCATGTTCCCAGGCCACAGGGTTCCACAATTAAACCTCAGTCATATTCCCAGGCCAGAGGGTTCCACAATCAAACCTCAGTCCTGTTGCCAGACCACGGTTCCACCATCAACCCTCAGTCATGTTCCCAGGCCAGAGTGTTCCACAATCAAACCTAAGTCATCTTGCCAAGCCACAGGGTTCCACCATCAAACCTCAGTCATGTTGCCAGGCCACTGGTTTCCACCATGAAGCCTCACTCATGTTCCCAAGCCTGAGGGTTCCACTCTGAAACTTCAATCATGTTGCCAGGCCACAGGGTTCCACCATCAAACCTCAGTCATGTTCCGAGTAAACAGGGCTCCAGAATCAAAACAATGTCATGTCCCACGCCATGGGGTGCCAGTATCAGGCCTCAGTCATGTTCCCCGTTCACAGGGTTCCACAATCAAACCTCAGTCATGTTGCCAGTCCACAGGTTTCTGCCATCAAACCTAAGTCAACTTGCCAGCCCACAGGGTTCCAGAATCAAGCCTCAGTCATTTTGCCAGGCCATAGTGTTCCACCATCAAACCTCAGTCATGATTCCAGGCCACATGTTTCCACAATGAAACCTCAGTCATTTTCCCAGGCCAAAGGTTTCCAGAATCAAACCTCAGTCATATTTCCAGGACACATGGTTCCGGAAGCAAACCTGGGTCATGTTCGCAGGCCACAGGTTTCAGCAATCAAATCTCAGTCATGTTCCCAGGACACAGGTGTCCAGAATCAAACCTCAGTCATGTGCCCAGGGAACAGGCTTCCAGAAACAAACCTCAGTCATGTTGCTAGGCCACAGGTTTCCACCATCAAACCTCAGGCATGTTCCCAGGCCACAGGGTTCCAGAATCAAACCGTTCTCATATTCCCAGGCCACAGGGTTCCAGAATCCACCGATTTCATATTCCCAGGCCACAGGGTTCCAGAATCAGTCCTCAGTTATGTTCCCAGGCTACAGGGTTCCAGAATAAAACCTCAGTCATGTTCCCAGTCCACAGGGTTCCAGAGCCAAGGCTCACTCAGGTTCCCGGGGCACAGTATTCCACAATCTAAACAGATGTCATGTTCCCAGGCCACAGTTTTCAAGAATCACGCCTCAGTCATGTTCCCAGTCCACAAGGATCCAGAATCAAACTTCAGTCATGTTGCCAGGCCATAGGGTACCACCATCAAACCTCAGTCATATTCCCAGGCCACAGGTTTCCAGAATCAAACCGATTTCATGTTCCCAGGCAACAGTGTACCAGAATCCAAACCGATGTCATGTTCCCAGGCCACAGGATTCCACACTCTAACATCAGTCATCTTCCCAAAGCAATGGTTTCCAGAATCAAACCTCAGTCGTATTCACAGGACACAGGGTTCCAGAATCAAACCTCAGTCATGTTCCCTGGACACAGGTTTCAGAAATAAAATCCCAGTCATGTTCCCAGGCCACAGGGTTCCACAATCAAACCTCAGTCATGTTGCCAGTCCACAGGTTTCTGCCATCAAACCTCAGTCAACTTGCCAGGCCACAGGGTTCCAGAATCAAGCCTCAGTCATTTTGCCAGGCCATAGTGTTCCACCATCAAACCTCAGTCATGATTCCAGGCCACATGTTTCCACAATGAAACCTCAGTCATTTTCCCAGGCCAAAGGTTTCCAGAATCAAACCTCAGTCATATTCCCAGGACACATGGTTCCGGAAGCAAACCTGGGTTATGTTCGCAGGCCACAGGTTTCAGCAATCAAATCTCAGTCATGTTTCCAGGAAACAGGTGTCCAGAATCAAACCTCAGTCATGTGCCCATGGAACAGGCTTCCAGAAACAAACCTCAGTCATGTTGCCAGGCCACAGGTTTCCACCATCAAACCTCAGTCATGTTCCCAGGCCACAGGGTTCCAGAATGAAACCTCAGTCTTGTTCCCAGGACACAGGTTTCCAGAATAAACCCGATATCATGTTCCCTGGTCACAGTCTTCCAGAATCAAACCTCAGTCATGTTGCCAGGCCACAGGTTTCCACCATCAAACCTCAGACATGTTCCCAGGCCACAGGGTTCCAGAATCAAACCGTTCTCATATTCCCAGGCCACAGGGTTCCAGAATCCACCGATTTCATGTTCCCAGGCCACAGGGTTCCAGAATCAGTCATCAGTTATGTTCCCAGGCTACAGGGTTCCAGAATAAAACCTCAGTCATGTTCCCAGTCCACAGGGTTCCAGAACCAAGGCTCAGTCAGGTTCCCGGGGCACAGTATTCCACAATCTATACAGATGTCATGTTCACAGGCCTCAGGGTTCCAGAATCCACCGATGTCATGTTCCCAGGCCACAGGGTTCCAGAATCAATCCTCTGTTATGTTCCCAGGCTACAGTGTTCCAGAATAAAACCTCAGTCATGTTTCCAGTCCACAGGGTTCCAGAACCAAGGCTCAGTCAGGTTCCCGGGGCACAGTATTCCACAATCTAAACAGATGTCATGTTCCCAGGCCACAGATTTCAAGAATCACGCCGCAGTCATGTTCCCAGTCCACAGGGATCCAGAATCAAATTTCAGTCATGTTGCAAGGCCATAGGGAACAACCATCAAACCTCAGTCATATTCCCAGGCCACAGGTTTCCAGAATCAAACCGATTTCATGTTCCCAGGCAACAGGGTACTAGAATCCAAACCGATGTCATGTTCCCAGGCCACAGGATTCCACACTCTAACATCAGTCATCTTCCCAAACCAATGGTTTCCAGAATCAAACCTCAGTCGTATTCACAGGACACAGGGTTCCAGAATCAAACCTCAGTCATGTTCCCTGGACCCAGGTTTCAGAAATAAAATCCCAGTCATGTTCCCAGGCCACAGGGTTCCACAATTAAACCTCAGTCATATTCCCAGGCCAGAGGGTTCCACAATCAAACCTCAGTCCTGTTGCCAGACCACGGTTCCACCATCAACCCTCAGTCATGTTCCCAGGCCAGAGTGTTCCACAATCAAACCTAAGTCATCTTGCCAAGCCACAGGGTTCCACCATCAAACCTCAGTCATGTTGCCAGGCCACTGGTTTCCACCATGAAGCCTCACTCATGTTCCCAAGCCTGAGGGTTCCACTCTGAAACTTCAATCATGTTGCCAGGCCACAGGGTTCCACCATCAAACCTCAGTCATGTTCCGAGTAAACAGGGCTCCAGAATCAAAACAATGTCATGTCCCACGCCATGGGGTGCCAGTATCAGGCCTCAGTCATGTTCCCCGTTCACAGGGTTCCACAATCAAACCTCAGTCATGTTGCCAGTCCACAGGTTTCTGCCATCAAACCTAAGTCAACTTGCCAGGCCACAGGGTTCCAGAATCAAGCCTCAGTCATTTTGCCAGGCCATAGTGTTCCACCATCAAACCTCAGTCATGATTCCAGGCCACATGTTTCCACAATGAAACCTCAGTCATTTTCCCAGGCCAAAGGTTTCCAGAATCAAACCTCAGTCATATTTCCAGGACACATGGTTCCGGAAGCAAACCTGGGTCATGTTCGCAGGCCACAGGTTTCAGCAATCAAATCTCAGTCATGTTCCCAGGACACAGGTGTCCAGAATCAAACCTCAGTCATGTGCCCAGGGAACAGGCTTCCAGAAACAAACCTCAGTCATGTTGCTAGGCCACAGGTTTCCACCATCAAACCTCAGGCATGTTCCCAGGCCACAGGGTTCCAGAATCAAACCGTTTTCATATTCCCAGGCCTCAGGGATCCAGAATCCACCGATGTCATATTCCCAGGCTACAGGGTTCCAGAATAAAACCTCAGTCATATTCCCAGTCCACAGGGTTCCAGAACCAAGGCTCAGTCAAGTTCCCGGGGCACAGTATTCCACAATCTAAACAGATGTCATGTTCCCAGGCCACAATTTTCAAGAATCACGCCTCAGCCATGTTCCCAGGCCACAGGGATCCAGAATCAAACTTCAGTCATGTTGCCAGGCCATAGGGTTGCACCATCAAACCTCAGTCATATTCCCAGGCCACAGGTTTCCAGAATCAAACCGATTTCATGTTCCCAGGCAACAGGGTATCAGAATCCAAACCGATGTCATGTTCCCAGGCCACAGGATTCCACACTCTAACATCAGTCATCTTCCCAGGCCAATGGTATCCAGAATCAAACCTCAGTCATGTTTCCAGGGAACAGGCTTCCAGAAACAAACCTCAGTCATGTTCCCAGGCCACATGTTTCCAGAATCAAACCTCAGTCGTGTTCCCAGGACACAGGGTTCCAGAATCAAACCTCAGTCATGTTCCCTGGACAAAAGTTTCAGAAATAAAATCCCAGTCATGTTCCCAGGCCACAGGGTTCCACAATCAAACCTCAGTCATGTTGCCAGTCCACAGGTTTCTGCCATCAAACCTCAGTCAACTTGCCAGGCCACAGGGTTCCAGAATCAAGCCTCAGTCATTTTGCCAGGCCATAGTGTTCCACCATCAAACCTCAGTCATGATCCCAGGCCCCATGTTTCCACAATGAAACCTCAGTCATTTTCCCAGGCCAAAGGTTTCCAGAATCAAACCTCAGTCATATTCCCAGGACACATGGTTCCAGAATCAAACCTGAGTCATGTTCGTAGGCCACAGGTTTCAACAATCAAACCTCAGTCATGATCCCAGGACACAGGTGTCCAGAATCAAACCTCAGTCATGTTCCCAGGGAACAGGCTTCCAGAAACAAACCTCAGTCATGTTCCCAGGCCACAGGGTTCCAGAATCAAACCTCAGTCTTGTTCCCAGGACACAGGTTTCCAGAATAAACCCGATATCATGTTCCCTGGTCACAGTCTTCCAGAATCAAACCTCAGCCATGTTGCCAGGCCACAGGTTTCCACCATCAAACCTCAGACATGTTCCCAGGCCACAGGGTTCCAGAATCAAACCGTTCTCATATTCCCAGGCCACAGGGTTCCAGAATCCACCGATTTCATGTTCCCAGGCCACAGGGTTCCAGAATCAGTCCTCAGTTATGTTCCCAGGCTACAGGGTTCCAGAATAAAACCTCAGTCATGTTCCCAGTCCACAGGGTTCCAGAGCCAAGGCTCACTCAGGTTCCCGGGGCACAGTATTCCACAATCTAAACAGATGTCATGTTCCCAGGCCACAGTTTTCAAGAATCACGCCTCAGTCATGTTCCCAGTCCACAAGGATCCAGAATCAAACTTCAGTCATGTTGCCAGGCCATAGGGTACCACCATCAAACCTCAGTCATATTCCCAGGCCACAGGTTTCCAGAATCAAACCGATTTCATGTTCCCAGGCAACAGTGTACCAGAATCCAAACCGATGTCATGTTCCCAGGCCACAGGATTCCACACTCTAACATCAGTCATCTTCCCAAACCAATGGTTTCCAGAATCAAACCTCAGTCGTATTCACAGGACACAGGGTTCCAGAATCAAACCTCAGTCATGTTCCCTGGACACAGGTTTCAGAAATAAAATCCCAGTCATGTTCCCAGGCCACAGGGTTCCACAATTAAACCTCAGTCATATTCCCAGGCCAGAGGGTTCCACAATCAAACCTCAGTCCTGTTGCCAGACCACGGTTCCACCATCAAGCCTCAGTCATGTTCCCAGGCCAGAGTGTTCCACAATCAAACCTAAGTCATCTTGCCAAGCCACAGGGTTCCACCATCAAACCTCAGTCATGTTGCCAGGCCACTGGTTTCCACCATCAAGCCTCACTCATGTTCCCAAGCCTGAGGGTTCCACTCTGAAACTTCAATCATGTTGCCAGGCCACAGGGTTCCACCATCAAACCTCAGTCATGTTCCGAGTAAACAGGGCTCCAGAATCAAAACAATGTCATGTCCCACGCCATGGGGTGCCAGTATCAGGCCTCAGTCATGTTCCCCGTTCACAGGGTTCCACAATCAAACCTCAGTCATGTTGCCAGTCCACAGGTTTCTGCCATCAAACTTAAGTCAACTTGCCAGCCCACAGGGTTCCAGAATCAAGCCTCAGTCATTTTGCCAGGCCATAGTGTTCCACCATCAAACCTCAGTCATGATCCCAGGCCCCATGTTTCCACAATGAAACCTCAGTCATTTTCCCAGGCCAAAGGTTTCCAGAATCAAACCTCAGTCATATTTCCAGGACACATGGTTCCGGAAGCAAACCTGGGTCATGTTCGCAGGCCACAGGTTTCAGCAATCAAATCTCAGTCATGTTCCCAGGACACAGGTGTCCAGAATCAAACCTCAGTCATGTGCCCAGGGAACAGGCTTCCATAAACAAACCTCAGTCATGTTCCCAGGCCACAGGTTTCCACCATCAAACCTCAGGCATGTTCCCAGGCCTCAGGGTTCCAGAATCCACCGATGTCATGTTCCCAGGCCACAGGGTTCCAGAATCAATACTCTGTCATGTTCCCAGGCCACAGGGTTCCAGAATCAATCCTCTGTTATGTTCCCAGGCTACAGTGTTCCAGAATAAAACCTCAGTCATGTTCCCAGTCCACAGGGTTCCAGAATCAAGGCTCTGTCAGGTTCCCGGGGCACAGTATTACACAATCTAAACAGATGTCATGTTCCCAGGCCACAGTTTTCAAGAATCACGCCTCAGTCATGTTCCCAGTCCACAGGGATCCAGAATCAAACTTCAGTCATGTTGCAAGGCCATAGGGTACCACCATCAAACCTCAGTCATATTCCCAGGCCACAGGTTTCCAGAATCAAACCGATTTCATGTTCCCAGGCAACAGGGTACCAGAATCAAACCGATTTCATCTTCCCAGGCAACAGGGTACCAGAATCCAAACCGATGTCATGTTCCCAGGCCACAGGATTCCACACTCTAACATCAGTCATCTTCCCAGGCCAATGGTATCCAGAATCAAACCTCAGTCATATTCCCAGGCCACATGGTTCCAGAATCAAACCTCAGTCGTGTTCCCAGGACACAGGGTTCCAGAATCAAACCTCAGTCATGTTCCCTGGACACAGGTTTCAGAAATAAAATCCCAGTCATGTTCCCAGGCCACAGGGTTCCACAATCAAACCTCAGTCATGTTGCCAGTCCACAGGTTTCTGCCATCAAACCTCAGTCAACTTGCCAGGCCACAGGGTTCCAGAATCAAGCCTCAGTCATTTTGCCAGGCCATAGTGTTCCACCATCAAACCTCAGTCATGATTCCAGGCCCCATGTTTCCACAATGAAACCTCAGTCATTTTCCCAGGCCAAAGGTTTCCAGAATCAAACCTCAGTCATATTCCCAGGACACATGGTTCCAGAATCAAACCTGAGTCATGTTCGCAGGCCACAGGTTTCAACAATCAAACCTCAGTCATGATCCCAGGACACAGGTGTCCAGAATCAAACCTCAGTCATGTTCCCAGGGAACAGGCTTCCAGAAACAAACCTCAGTCATGTTCCCATGCCACAGGGTTCCAGAATCAAACCTCAGTCTTTTTCCCAGGACACAGGTTTCCAGAATAAACCCGATATCATGTTCCCTGGTCACAGTCTTCCAGAATCAAACCTCAGTCATGTTGCCAGGCCACAGGTTTCCACCATGAAACCTCAGACATGTTCCCAGGCCACAGGGTTCCAGAATCAAACCGTTCTCATATTCCCAGGCCACAGGGTTCCAGAATCCACCGATTTCATGTTCCCAGGCCACAGGGTTCCAGAATCAGTCCTCAGTTATGTTCACAGGCTACAGGGTTCCAGAATAAAACCTCAGTCATGTTCCCAGTCCACAGCGTTCCAGAACCAAGGCTCACTCAGGTTCCCGGGGCACAGTATTCCACAATCTACACAGATGTCATGTTCCCAGGCCTCAGGGTTCCAGAATCCACCGGTGTCATGTTCCCAGGCTACAGGGTTCCAGAATCAATCCTCTGTTATGTTCCCAGGCTACAGGGTTCCAGAATAAAACCTCAGTCATGTTCCCAGTCCACAGGGTTCCAGAACCAAGGCTCAGTAAGGTTCCCGGGTTACAGTATTCCACAATCTAAACAGATGTCATGTTCCCAGGCCACAGTTTTCAAGAATCACGCCTCAGTCATGTTCCCAGTCCACAAGGATCCAGAATCAAACTTCAGTCATGTTGCCAGGCCATAGGGTACCACCATCAAACCTCAGTCATATTCCCAGGCCACAGGTTTCCAGAATCAAACCGATTTCATGTTCCCAGGCAACAGTGTACCAGAATCCAAACCGATGTCATGTTCCCAGGCCACAGGATTCCACACTCTAACATCAGTCATCTTCCCAAACCAATGGTTTCCAGAATCAAACCTCAGTCGTATTCACAGGACACAGGGTTCCAGAATCAAACCTCAGTCATGTTCCCTGGACACAGGTTTCAGAAATAAAATCCCAGTCATGTTCCCAGGCCACAGGGTTCCACAATTAAACCTCAGTCATATTCCCAGGCCAGAGGGTTCCACAATCAAACCTCAGTCCTGTTGCCAGACCACGGTTCCACCATCAAGCCTCAGTCATGTTCCCAGGCCAGAGTGTTCCACAATCAAACCTAAGTCATCTTGCCAAGCCACAGGGTTCCACCATCAAACCTCAGTCATGTTGCCAGGCCACTGGTTTCCACCATCAAGCCTCACTCATGTTCCCAAGCCTGAGGGTTCCACTCTGAAACTTCAATCATGTTGCCAGGCCACAGGGTTCCACCATCAAACCTCAGTCATGTTCCGAGTAAACAGGGCTCCAGAATCAAAACAATGTCATGTCCCACGCCATGGGGTGCCAGTATCAGGCCTCAGTAATGTTCCCCGTTCACAGGGTTCCACATCAAACCTCAGTCATGTTGCCAGTCCACAGGTTTCTGCCATCAAACCTAAGTCAACTTGCCAGGCCACAGGGTTCCAGAATCAAGCCTCAGTCATTTTGCCAGGCCATAGTGTTCCACCATCAAACCTCAGTCATGATCCCAGGCCCCATGTTTCCACAATGAAACCGCAGTCATTTTCCCATGCCAAAGGTTTCCAGAATCAAACCTCAGTCATATTCTCAGGACACATGGTTCCAGAATCAAACCTGAGTCATGTTCGCAGGCCACAGGTTTCAACAATGAAACCTCAGTCATGATCCCAGGACACAGGTGTCCAGAATCAAACCTCAGTCATGTTCCCTTGGAACAGGCTTCTAGAAACAAACATCAGTCATGTTCCCAGGCCACAGGGTTCCAGAATCAAACCTCAGTCTTGTTCCCAGGACACAGGTTTCCAGAATAAACCCGATATCATGTTCCCTGGTCACAGTCTTCCAGAATCAAACCTCAGTCATGTTGCCAGGCCATAGGTTTCCACCATCAAACCTCAGACATGTTCCCAGGCCACAGGGTTCCAGAATCAAACCGTTCTCATATTCCCAGGCCACAGGGTTCCAGAATCCACCGATTTCATGTTCCCAGGCCACAGGATTCCAGAATCAGTCCTCAGTTATGTTCCCAGGCTACAGGGTTCCAGAATAAAACCTCAGTCATATTCCCAGTCCACAGGGTTCCAGAACCAAGGCTCAGTCAAGTTCCCGGGGCACAGTATTCCACAATCTAAACAGATGTCATGTTCCCAGGCCACAGTTTTCAAGAATCACGCCTCAGTCATGTTCCCAGTCCACAAGGATCCAGAATCAAACTTCAGTCATGTTGCCAGGCCATAGGGTACCACCATCAAACCTCAGTCATATTCCCAGGCCACAGGTTTCCAGAATCAAACCGATTTCATGTTCCCAGGCAACAGGGTACCAGAATCCAAACCGAAGTCATGTTCCCAGGCCACAGGATTCCACACTCTAACATCAGTCATCTTCCCAGGCCAATGGTATCCAGAATCAAACCTCAGTCATATTCCCAGGCCCAATGATTCCACAATGAAACCTCAGTCATTTTCCCAGGCCAAAGGTTTCCAGAATCAAACCTCAGTCATATTTCCAGGACACATGGTTCCGGAAGGAAACCTGGGTCATGTTCGCAGGCCACAGGTTTCAGCAATCAAATCTCAGTCATGTTCCCAGGAAACAGGTGTCCAGAATCAAACCTCAGTCATGTGCCCATGGAACAGGCTTCCAGAAACAAACCTCAGTCATGTTGCCAGGCCACAGGTTTCCACCATCAAACCTCAGGCATGTTCCCAGGCCACAGGGTTCCAGAATCAAACTGTTTTCATATTCCCAGGCCTCAGGGATCCAGAATCCACCGATGTCATATTCCCAGGCTACAGGGTTCCAGAATAAAACCTCAGTCATATTCCCAGTCCACAGGGTTCCAGAACCAAGGCTCAGTCAGGTTCCCGGGGCACAGTATTCCACAATCTAAACAGATGTCATGTTCCCAGGCAACAATTTTCAAGAATCACGCCTCAGCCATGTTCCCAGGTCACAGGGATCCAGAATCAAACTTCAGTCGTGTTGCCAGACCATAGGGTTGCACCATCCAACCTCAGTCATATTCCCAGGCCACAGGTTTCCGGAATCAAACCGATTTCATGTTCCCAGGCAACAGGGTACCAGAATCCAAACCGATGTCATGTTCCCAGGCCACAGGATTCCACACTCTAACATCAGTCATCTTCCCAGGCCAATGGTATCCAGAATCAAACCTCAGTCATATTCCCAGGCCACATGGTTCCAGAATCAAACCTCAGTCGTGTTCCCAGGACACAGGGTTCCAGAATCAAACCTCAGTCATGTTCCCTGGACACAGGTTTCAGAAATAAAATCCCAGTCATGTTCCCAGGCCACAGGGTTCCACAATCAAACCTCAGTCATGTTGCCAGTCCACAGGTTTCTGCCATCAACCTCAGTCAACTTGCCAGGCCACAGAGTTCCAGAATCAAGCCTCAGTCATTTTGCCAGACCATAGTGTTCCACCATCAAACCTCAGTCATGATCCCAGGCCCCATGTTTCCACAATGAAACCTCAGTCATTTTACCAGGCCAAAGGTTTCCAGAATCAAACCTCAGTCATATTCCCAGGACACATGGTTCCAGAATCAAACCTGAGTCATGTTCGCAGGCCACAGGTTTCAACAATCAAACCTCAGTCATGATCCCAGGACACAGGTGTCCAGAATCAAACCTCAGTCATGTTCCCAGGGAACAGGCTTCCAGAAACAAACCTCAGTCATGTTCCCAGGCCACAGGGTTCCAGAATCAAACCTCAGTCTTTTTCCCAGGACACAGGTTTCCAGAATAAACCCGATATCATGTTCCCTGGTCACAGTCTTCCAGAATCAAACCTCAGTCATGTTGCCAGGCCACAGGTTTCCACCATCAAACCTCAGACATGTTCCCAGGCCACAGGGTTCCAGAATCAAACCGTTCTCATATTCCCAGGCCACAGGGTTCCAGAATCCACCGATTTCATGTTCCCAGGCCACAGGGTTCCAGAATCAGTCCTCAGTTATGTTCCCAGGCTACAGGGTTCCAGAATAAAACCTCAGTCATGTTCCCAGTCCACAGGGTTCCAGAACCAAGGCTCAGTCAGGTTCCCGGGGCACAGTATTCCACAATCTAAACAGATGTCATGTTCCCAGGCCTCAGGGTTCCAGAATCCACCGATGTCATGTTCCCAGGCCACAGGGTTCCAGAATCAATCCTCTGTTATGTTCCCAGGCTACAGTGTTCCAGAATAAAACCTCAGTCATGTTCCCAGTCCACAGGGTTCCAGAACCAAGGCTCAGTCAGGTTCCCGGGGCACAGTATTCCACAATCTAAACAGATGTCATGTTCCCAGGCCACAGTTTTCAAGAATCACGCCGCAGTCATGTTCCCAGTCCACAGGGATCCAGAATCAAACTTCAGTCATGTTGCAAGGCCATAGGGTACAACCATCAAACCTCAGTCATATTCCCAGGCCACAGGTTTCCAGAATCAAACCGATTTCATGTTCCCAGGCAACAGGGTACCAGAATCCAAACCGATGTCATGTTCCCAGGCCACAGGTTTCCACACTCTAACATCAGTCATCTTCCCAAACCAATGGTTTCCAGAATCAAACCTCAGTCGTATTCACAGGACACAGGGTTCCAGAATCAAACCTCAGTCATGTTCCCTGGACACAGGTTTCAGAAATAAAATCCCAGTCATGTTCCCAGGCCACAGGGTTCCACAATTAAACCTCAGTCATATTCCCAGGCCAGAGGGTTCCACAATCAAACCTCAGTCCTGTTGCCAGACCACGGTTCCACCATCAAGCCTCAGTCATGTTCCCAGGCCATAGTGTTCCACAATCAAACCTAAGTCATCTTGCCAAGCCACAGGGTTCCACCATCAAACCTCAGTCATGTTGCCAGGCCACTGGTTTCCACCATCAAGCCTCACTCATGTTCCCAAGCCTGAGGGTTCCACTCTGAAACTTCAATCATGTTGCCAGGCCACAGGGTTCCACCATCAAACCTCAGTCATGTTCCGAGTAAACAGGGCTCCAGAATCAAAACAATGTCATGTCCCACGCCATGGGATGCCAGTATCAGGCCTCAGTCATGTTCCCCGTTCACAGGGTTCCACAATCAAACCTCAGTCATGTTGCCAGTCCACAGGTTTCTGCCATCAAACCTAAGTCAACTTGCCAGCCCACAGGGTTCCAGAATCAAGCCTCAGTCATTTTGCCAGGCCATAGTGTTCCACCATCAAACCTCAGTCATGATTCCAGGCCACATGTTTCCACAATGAAACCTCAGTCATTTTCCCAGGCCAAAGGTTTCCAGAATCAAACCTCCGTCATATTTCCAGGACACATGGTTCCGGAAGCAAACCTGGGTCATGTTCGCAGGCCACAGGTTTCAGCAATCAAATCTCAGTCATGTTCCCAGGACACAGGTGTCCAGAATCAAACCTCAGTCATGTGCCCAGGGAACAGGCTTCCAGAAACAAACCTCAGTCATGTTGCTAGGCCACAGGTTTCCACCATCAAACCTCAGGCATGTTCCCAGGCCACAGGGTTCCAGAATCAAACCGTTTTCATATTCCCAGGCCTCAGGGATCCAGAATCCACCGATGTCATATTCCCAGGCTACAGGGTTCCAGAATAAAACCTCAGTCATATTCCCAGTCCACAGGGTTCCAGAACCAAGGCTCAGTCAAGTTCCCGGGGCACAGTATTCCACAATCTAAACAGATGTCATGTTCCCAGGCCACAATTTTCAAGAATCACGCCTCAGCCATGTTCCCAGGCCACAGGGATCCAGAATCAAACTTCAGTCATGTTGCCAGGCCATAGGGTTGCACCATCAAACCTCAGTCATATTCCCAGGCCACAGGTTTCCAGAATCAAACCGATTTCATGTTCCCAGGCAACAGGGTATCAGAATCCAAACCGATGTCATCTTCCCAGGCCACAGGATTCCACACTCTAACATCAGTCATCTTCCCAGGCCAATGGTATCCAGAATCAAACCTCAGTCATATTCCCAGGCCACATGGTTCCAGAATCAAACCTCAGTCGTGTTCCCAGGACACAGGGTTCCAGAATCAAACCTCAGTCATGTTCCCTGGACAAAGGTTTCAGAAATAAAATCCCAGTCATGTTCCCAGGCCACAGGGTTCCACAATCAAACCTCAGTCATGTTGCCAGTCCACAGGTTTCTGCCATCAAACCTCAGTCAACTTGCCAGGCCACAGGGTTCCAGAATCAAGCCTCAGTCATTTTGCCAGGCCATAGTGTTCCACCATCAAACCTCAGTCATGATCCCAGGCCCCATGTTTCCACAATGAAACCTCAGTCATTTTCCCAGGCCAAAGGTTTCCAGAATCAAACCTCAGTCATATTCCCAGGACACATGGTTCCAGAATCAAACCTGAGTCATGTTCGCAGGCCACAGGTTTCAACAATCAAACCTCAGTCATGATCCCAGGACACAGGTGTCCAGAATCAAACCTCAGTCATGTTCCCAGGGAACAGGCTTCCAGAAACAAACCTCAGTCATGTTCCCAGGCCACAGGGTTCCAGAATGAAACCTCAGTCTTGTTCCCAGGACACAGGTTTCCAGAATAAACCCGATATCATGTTCCCTGGTCACAGTCTTCCAGAATCAAACCTCAGTCATGTTGCCAGGCCACAGGTTTCCACCATCAAACCTCAGACATGTTCCCAGGCCACAGGGTTCCAGAATCAAACCGTTCTCATATTCCCAGGCCACAGGGTTCCAGAATCCACCGATTTCATGTTCCCAGGCCACAGGGTTCCAGAATCAGTCCTCAGTTATGTTCCCAGGCTACAGGGTTCCAGAATAAAACCTCAGTCATGTTCCCAGTCCACAGGATTCCAGAGCCAAGGCTCACTCAGGTTCCCGGGGCACAGTATTCCACAATCTAAACAGATGTCATGTTCCCAGGCCTCAGGGTTCCAGAATCCACCGATATCATGTTCCCAGGCTACAGGGTTCCAGAATCAATCCTCTGTTATGTTCCCAGGCTACAGGGTTCCAGAATAAAACCTCAGTCATGTTCCCAGTCCACAGGGTTCCAGAACCAAGGCTCAGTCAGGTTCCCGGGGCACAGTATTCCACAATCTAAACAGATGTCATGTTCCCAGGCCACAGTTTTCAAGAATCACGCCTCAGTCATGTTCCCAGTCCACAAGGATCCAGAATCAAACTTCAGTCATGTTGCCAGGCCATAGGGTACCACCATCAAACTTCAGTCATATTCCCAGGCCACAGGTTTCCAGAATCAAACCGATTTCATGTTCCCAGGCAACAGTGTACCAGAATCCAAACCGATGTCATGTTCCCAGGCCACAGGATTCCACACTCTAACATCAGTCATCTTCCCAAACCAATGGTTTCCAGAATCAAACCTCAGTCGTATTCACAGGACACAGGGTTCCAGAATCAAACCTCAGTCATGTTCCCTGGAAACAGGTTTCAGAAATAAAATCCCAGTCATGTTCCCAGGCCACAGGGTTCCACAATTAAACCTCAGTCATATTCCCAGGCCAGAGGGTTCCACAATCAAACCTCAGTCCTGTTGCCAGACCACGGTTCCACCATCAAGCCTCAGTCATGTTCCCAGGCCAGAGTGTTCCACAATCAAACCTAAGTCATCTTGCCAAGCCACAGGGTTCCACCATCAAACCTCAGTCATGTTGCCAGGCCACTGGTTTCCACCATCAAGCCTCACTCATGTTCCCAAGCCTGAGGGTTCCACTCTGAAACTTCAATCATGTTGCCAGGCCACAGGGTTCCACCATCAAACCTCAGTCATGTTCCGAGTAAACAGGGCTCCAGAATCAAAACAATGTCATGTCCCACGCCATGGGGTGCCAGTATCAGGCCTCAGTCATGTTCCCCGTTCACAGGGTTCCACAATCAAACCTCAGTCATGTTGCCAGTCCACAGGTTTCTGCCATCAAACCTAAGTCAACTTGCCAGGCCACAGGGTTCCAGAATCAAGCCTCAGTCATTTTGCCAGGCCATAGTGTTCCACCATCAAACCTCAGTCATGATTCCAGGCCACATGTTTCCACAATGAAACCTCAGTCATTTTCCCAGGCCAAAGGTTTCCAGAATCAAACCTCAGTCATATTTCCAGGACACATGGTTCCGGAAGCAAACCTGGGTCATGTTCGCAGGCCACAGGTTTCAGCAATCAAATCTCAGTCATGTTCCCAGGACACAGGTGTCCAGAATCAAACCTCAGTCATGTGCCCAGGGAACAGGCTTCCATAAACAAACCTCAGTCATGTTCCCAGGCCACAGGTTTCCACCATCAAACCTCAGGCATGTTCCCAGGCCTCAGGGATCCAGAATCCACCGATGTCATATTCCCAGGCTACAGGGTTCCAGAATAAAACCTCAGTCATATTCCCAGTCCACAGGGTTCCAGAACCAAGGCTCAGTCAAGTTCCCGGGGCACAGTATTCCACAATCTAAACAGATGTCATGTTCCCAGGCCTCAGGGTTCCAGAATCCACCGATGTCATGTTCCCAGGCCACAGGGTTCCAGAATCAATACTCTGTCATGTTCCCAGGCCTCAGGGTTCCAGAATCAATCCTCTGTTATGTTCCCAGGCTACAGTGTTCCAGAATAAAACCTCAGTCATGTTCCCAGTCCACAGGGTTCCAGAACCAAGGCTCTGTCAGGTTCCCGGGGCACAGTATTACACAATCTAAACAGATGTCATGTTCCCAGGCCACAGTTTTCAAGAATCACGCCTCAGTCATGTTCCCAGTCCACAGGGATCCAGAATCAAACTTCAGTCATGTTGCAAGGCCATAGGGTACCACCATCAAACCTCAGTCATATTCCCAGGCCACAGGTTTCCAGAATCAAACCGATTTCATGTTCCCAGGCAACAGGGTACCAGAATCCAAACCGATGTCATGTTCCCAGGCCACAGGATTCCACACTCTAACATCAGTCATCTTCCCAGGCCAATGGTATCCAGAATCAAACCTCAGTCATATTCCCAGGCCACATGGTTCCAGAATCAAACCTCAGTCGTGTTCCCAGGACACAGGGTTCCAGAATCAAACCTCAGTCATGTTCCCTGGACACAGGTTTCAGAAATAAAATCCCAGTCATGTTCCCAGGCCACAGGGTTCCACAATCAAACCTCAGTCATGTTGCCAGTCCACAGGTTTCTGCCATCAAACCTCAGTCAACTTGCCAGGCCACAGGGTTCCAGAATCAAGCCTCAGTCATTTTGCCAGGCCATAGTGTTCCACCATCAAACCTCAGTCATGATCCCAGGCCCCATGTTTCCACAATGAAACCTCAGTCATTTTCCCAGGCCAAAGGTTTCCAGAATCAAACCTCAGTCATATTCCCAGGACACATGGTTCCAGAATCAAACCTGAGTCATGGTCGCAGGCCACAGGTTTCAACAATCAAACCTCAGTCATGATCCCAGGACACAGGTGTCCAGAATCAAACCTCAGTCATGTTCCCAGGGAACAGGCTTCCAGAAACAAACCTCAGTCATGTTCCCAGGCCACAGGGTACCAGAATCAAACCTCAGTCTTTTTCCCAGGACACAGGTTTCCAGAATAAACCCGATATCATGTTCCCTGGTCACAGTCTTCCAGAATCAAACCTCAGTCATGTTGCCAGGCCACAGGTTTGCACCATCAAACCTCAGACATGTTCCCAGGCCACAGGGTTCCAGAATCAAACCGTTCTCATATTCCCAGGCCACAGGGTTCCAGAATCCACCGATTTCATGTTCCCAGTCCACAGGGTTCCAGAACCAAGGCTCACTCAGGTTCCCGGGGCACAGTATTCCACAATCTAAACAGATGTCATGTTCCCAGGCCTCAGGGTTCCAGAATCCACCGATATCATGTTCCCAGGCTACAGGGTTCCAGAATCAATCCTCTGTTATGTTCCCAGGCTACAGGTTTCCAGAATAAAACCTCAGTCATGTTCCCAGCCCACAGGGTTCCAGAACCAAGGCTCAGTCAGGTTCCCGGGTTACAGTATTCCGCAATCTAAACAGATGTCATGTTCCCAGGCCACAGTTTTCAAGAATCACGCCTCAGTCATGTTCCCAGTCCACAAGGATCCAGAATCAAACTTCAGTCATGTTGCCAGGCCATAGGGTACCACCATCAAACCTCAGTCATATTCCCAGGCCACAGGTTTCCAGAATCAAACCGATTTCATGTTCCCAGGCAACAGTGTACCAGAATCCAAACCGATGTCATGTTCCCAGGCCACAGGATTCCACACTCTAACATCAGTCATCTTCCCAAACCAATGGTTTCCAGAATCAAACCTCAGTCGTATTCACAGGACACAGGGTTCCAGAATCAAACCTCAGTCATGTTCCCTGGACACAGGTTTCAGAAATAAAATCCCAGTCATGTTCCCAGGCCCCAGGGTTCCACAATTAAACCTCAGTCATATTCCCAGGCCAGAGGGTTCCACAATCAAACCTCAGTCCTGTTGCCAGACCACGGTTCCACCATCAAGCCTCAGTCATGTTCCCAGGCCAGAGTGTTCCACAATCAAACCTAAGTCATCTTGCCAAGCCACAGGGTTCCACCATCAAACCTCAGTCATGTTGCCAGGCCACTGGTTTCCACCATCAAGCCTCACTCATGTTCCCAAGCCTGAGGGTTCCACTCTGAAACTTCAATCATGTTGCCAGGCCACAGGGTTCCACCATCAAACCTCAGTCATGTTCCGAGTAAACAGGGCTCCAGAATCAAAACAATGGCATGTCCCACGCCATGGGGTGCAAGTATCAGGCCTCAGTCATGTTCCCCGTTCACAGGGTCCCACAATCACACCTCAGTCATGTTGCCAGTCCACAGGTTTCTGCCATCAAACCTAAGTCAACTTGCCAGGCCACAGGGTTCCAGAATCAAGCCTCAGTCATATTGCCAGGCCATAGTGTTCCACCATCAAACCTCAGTCATGATTCCAGGCCACATGTTTCCACAATGAAACCTCAGTCATTTTCCCAGGCCAAAGGTTTCCAGAATCAAACCTCAGTCAAAATCCCAGGACACATGGCTCCGGAAGCAAACCTGGGTCATGTTCGCAGGCCACAGGTTTCAGCAATCAAATCTCAGTCATGTTCCCAGGAAACAGGTGTCCAGAATCAAACCTCTGTCATGTGCCCAGGGAACAGGCTTCCAGAAACAAACCTCAGTCATGTTGCTAGGCCACAGGTTTCCACCATCAAACCTCAGGCATGTTCCCAGGCCACAGGGTTCCAGAATCAAACCGTTTTCATATTCCCAGGCCTCAGGGATCCAGAATCCACCGATGTCATATTCCCAGGCTACAGGGTTCCAGAATAAAACCTCAGTCATATTCCCAGTCCACAGGGTTCCAGAACCAAGGCTCAGTCAAGTTCCCGGGGCACAGTATTCCACAATCTAAACAGATGTCATGTTCCCAGGCCACAATTTTCAAGAATCACGCCTCAGCCATGTTCCCAGGCCACAGGGATCCAGAATCAAACTTCAGTCATGTTGCCAGGCCATAGGGTTGCACCATCAAACCTCAGTCATATTCCCAGGCCACAGGTTTCCAGAATCAAACCGATTTCATGTTCCCAGGCAACAGGGTATCAGAATCCAAACCGATGTCATGTTCCCAGGCCACAGGATTCCACACTCTAACATCAGTCATCTTCCCAGGCCAATGGTATCCAGAATCAAACCTCAGTCATATTCCCAGGCCACATGGTTCCAGAATCAAACCTCAGTCGTGTTCCCAGGACACAGGGTTCCAGAATCAAACCTCAGTCATGTTCCCTGGACAAAGGTTTCAGAAATAAAATCCCAGTCATGTTCCCAGGCCACAGGGTTCCACAATCAAACCTCAGTCATGTTGCCAGTCCACAGGTTTCTGCCATCAAACCTCAGTCAACTTGCCAGGCCACAGGGTTCCAGAATCAAGCCTCAGTCATTTTGCCAGGCCATAGTGTTCCACCATCAAACCTCAGTCATGATCCCAGGCCCCATGTTTCCACAATGAAACCTCAGTCATTTTCCCAGGCCAAAGGTTTCCAGAATCAAACCTCAGTCATATTCCCAGGACACATGGTTCCAGAATCAAACCTGAGTCATGTTTGCAGGCCACAGGTTTCAACAATCAAACCTCAGTCATGATCCCAGGACACAGGTGTCCAGAATCAAACCTCAGTCATGTTCCCAGGGAACAGGCTTCCAGAAACAAACCTCAGTCATGTTCCCAGGCCACAGGGTTCCAGAATCAAACCTCAGTCTTGTTCCCAGGACACAGGTTTCCAGAATAAACCCGATATCATGTTCCCTGGTCACAGTCTTCCAGAATCAAACCTCAGCCATGTTGCCAGGCCACAGGTTTCCACCATGAAACCTCAGACATGTTCCCAGGCCACAGGGTTCCAGAATCAAACCGTTCTCATATTCCCAGGCCACAGGGTTCCAGAATCCACCGATTTCATGTTCCCAGGCCACAGGGTTCCAGAATCAGTCCTCAGTTATGTTCCCAGGTTACAGGGTTCCAGAATAAAACCTCAGTCATGTTCCCAGTCCACAGGGTTCCAGAGCCAAGGCTCACTCAGGTTCCCGGGGCACAGTATTCCACAATCTAAACAGATATCATGTTCCCAGGCCTCAGGGTTCCAGAATCCACCGATGTCATGTTCCCAGGCCACAAGGTTCCAGAATCAATCCTCTGTTATGTTCCCAGGCTACAGTGTTCCAGAATAAAACCTCAGTCATGTTCCAAGTCCACAGGGTTCCAGAACCAAGGCTCTGTCAGGTTCCCGGGGCACAGTATTCCACAATCTAAACAGATGTCATGTTCCCAGGCCACAGTTTTCAAGAATCACGCCTCAGTCATGTTCCCAGTCCACAAGGATCCAGAATCAAACTTCAGTCATGTTGCAAGGCCATAGGGTACCACCATCAAACCTCAGTCATATTCCCAGGCCACAGGTTTCCAGAATCAAACCGATTTCATGTTCCCAGGCAACAGGGTACCAGAATCCAAACCGATGTCATGTTCCCAGGCCACAGGATTCCACACTCTAACATCAGTCATCTTCCCAGGCCAATGGTATCCAGAATCAAACCTCAGTCATTTTCCCAGGCCACATGGTTCCAGAATCAAACCTCAGTCGTGTTCCCAGGACACAGGGTTCCAGAATCAAACCTCAGTCATGTTCCCTGGACACAGGTTTCAGAAATAAAATCCCAGTCATGTTCCCAGGCCACAGGGTTCCACAATCAAACCTCAGTCATGTTGCCAGTCCACAGGTTTCTGCCATCAAACCTCAGTCAACTTGCCAGGCCACAGGGTTCCAGAATCAAGCCTCAGTCATTTTGCCAGGCCATAGTGTTCCACCATCAAACCTCAGTCATGATCCCAGGCCCCATGTTTCCACAATGAAACCTCAGTCATTTTCCCAGGCCAAAGGTTTCCAGAATCAAACCTCAGTCATATTCCCAGGACACATGGTTCCAGAATCAAACCTGAGTCATGTTCGCAGGCCACAGGTTTCAACAATCAAACCTCAGTCATGATCCCAGGACACAGGTGTCCAGAATCAAACCTCAGTCATGTTCCCAGGGAACAGGCTTCCAGAAACAAACCTCAGTCATGTTCCCAGGCCACAGGGTTCCAGAATCAAACCTCAGTCTTTTTCCCAGGACACAGGTTTCCAGAATAAACCCGATATCATGTTCCCTGGTCACAGTCTTCCAGAATCAAACCTCAGTCATGTTGCCAGGCCACAGGTTTCCACCATCAAACCTCAGACATGTTCCCAGGCCACAGGGTTCCAGAATCAAACCGTTCTCATATTCCCAGGCCACAGGGTTCCAGAATCCACCGATTTCATGTTCCCAGGCCACAGGGTTCCAGAATCAGTCCTCAGTTATGTTCCCAGGCTACAGGGTTCCAGAATAAAACCTCAGTCATGTTCCCAGTCCACAGGGTTCCAGAACCAAGGCTCAGTCAGGTTCCCGGGGCACAGTATTCCACAATCTAAACAGATGTCATGTTCCCAGGCCTCAGGGTTCCAGAATCCACCGATGTCATGTTCCAAGGCCACAGGGTTCCAGAATCAATCCTCTGTTATGTTCCCAGGCTACAGTGTTCCAGAATAAAACCTCAGTCATGTTCCCAGTCCACAGGGTTCCAGAACCAAGGCTCAGTCAGGTTCCCGGGGCACAGTATTCCACAATCTAAACAGATGTCATGTTCCCAGGCCACAGTTTTCAAGAATCACGCCGCAGTCATGTTCCCAGTCCACAGGGATCCAGAATCAAACTTCAGTCATGTTGCAAGGCCATAGGGTACAACCATCAAACCTCAGTCATATTCCCAGGCCACAGGTTTCCAGAATCAAACCGATTTCATGTTCACAGGCAACAGGGTACCAGAATCCAAACCGATGTCATGTTCCCAGGCCACAGGATTCCACACTCTAACATCAGTCATCTTCCCAAACCAATGGTTTCCAGAATCAAACCTCAGTCGTATTCACAGGACACAGGGTTCCAGAATCAAACCTCAGTCATGTTCCCTGGACACAGGTTTCAGAAATAAAATCCCAGTCATGTTCCCAGGCCACAGGGTTCCACAATTAAACCTCAGTCATATTCCCAGGCCAGAGGGTTCCACAATCAAACCTCAGTCCTGTTGCCAGACCACGGTTCCACCATCAAGCCTCAGTCATGTTCCCAGGCCATAGTGTTCCACAATCAAACCTAAGTCATCTTGCCAAGCCACAGGGTTCCACCATCAAACCTCAGTCATGTTGCCAGGCCACTGGTTTCCACCATCAAGCCTCACTCATGTTCCCAAGCCTGAGGGTTCCACTCTGAAACTTCAATCATGTTGCCAGGCCACAGGGTTCCACCATCAAACCTCAGTCATGTTCCGAGTAAACAGGGCTCCAGAATCAAAACAATGTCATGTCCCACGATATGGGATGCCAGTATCAGGCCTCAGTCATGTTCCCCGTTCACAGGGTTCCACAATCAAACCTCAGTCATGTTGCCAGTCCACAGGTTTCTGCCATCAAACCTAAGTCAACTTGCCAGCCCACAGGGTTCCAGAATCAAGCCTCAGTCATTTTGCCAGGCCATAGTGTTCCACCATCAAACCTCAGTCATGATTCCAGGCCACATGTTTCCACAATGAAACCTCAGTCATTTTCCCAGGCCAAAGGTTTCCAGAATCAAACCTCCGTCATATTTCCAGGACACATGGTTCCGGAAGCAAACCTGGGTCATGTTCGCAGGCCAAAGGTTTCAGCAATCAAATCTCAGTCATGTTCCCAGGACACAGGTGTCCAGAATCAAACCTCAGTCATGTGCCCAGGGAACAGGCTTCCAGAAACAAACCTCAGTCATGTTGCTAGGCCACAGGTTTCCACCATCAAACCTCAGGCATGTTCCCAGGCCACAGGGTTCCAGAATCAAACCGTTTTCATATTCCCAGGCCTCAGGGATCCAGAATCCACCGATGTCATATTCCCAGGCTACAGGGTTCCAGAATAAAACCTCAGTCATATTCCCAGTCCACAGGGTTCCAGAACCAAGGCTCAGTCAAGTTCCCGGGGCACAGTATTCCACAATCTAAACAGATGTCATGTTCCCAGGCCACAATTTTCAAGAATCACGCCTCAGCCATGTTCCCAGGCCACAGGGATCCAGAATCAAACTTCAGTCATGTTGCCAGGCCATAGGGTTGCACCATCAAACCTCAGTCATATTCCCAGGCCACAGGTTTCCAGAATCAAACCGATTTCATGTTCCCAGGCAACAGGGTATCAGAATCCAAACCGATGTCATGTTCCCAGGCCACAGGATTCCACACTCTAACATCAGTCATCTTCCCAGGCCAATGGTATCCAGAATCAAACCTCAGTCACATTCCCAGGCCACATGGTTCCAGAATCAAACCTCAGTCGTGTTCCCAGGACACAGGGTTCCAGAATCAAACCTCAGTCATGTTCCCTGGACAAAGGTTTCAGAAATAAAATCCCAGTCATGTTCCCAGGCCACAGGGTTCCACAATCAAACCTCAGTCATGTTGCCAGTCCACAGGTTTCTGCCATCAAACCTCAGTCAACTTGCCAGGCCACAGGGTTCCAGAATCAAGCCTCAGTCATTTTGCCAGGCCATAGTGTTCCACCATCAAACCTCAGTCATGATCCCAGGCCCCATGTTTCCACAATGAAACCTCAGTCATTTTCCCAGGCCAAATGTTTCCAGAATCAAACCTCAGTCATATTCCCAGGACACATGGTTCCAGAATCAAACCTGAGTCATGTTCGCAGGCCACAGGTTTCAACAATCAAACCTCAGTCATGATCCCAGGACACAGGTGTCCAGAATCAAACCTCAGTCATGTTCCCAGGGAACAGGCTTCCAGAAACAAACCTCAGTCATGTTCCCAGGCCACAGGGTTCCAGAATGAAACCTCAGTCTTGTTCCCAGGACACAGGTTTCCAGAATAAACCCGATATCATGTTCCCTGGTCACAGTCTTCCAGAATCAAACCTCAGCCATGTTGCCAGGCCACAGGTTTCCACCATCAAACCTCAGACATGTTCCCAGGCCACAGGGTTCCAGAATCAAACCGTTCTCATATTCCCAGGCCACAGGGTTCCAGAATCCACCGATTTCATGTTCCCAGGCCACAGGGTTCCAGAATCAGTCCTCAGTTATGTTCCCAGGCTACAGGGTTCCAGAATAAAACCTCAGTCATGTTCCCAGTCCACAGGATTCCAGAGCCAAGGCTCACTCAGGTTCCCGGGGCACAGTATTCCACAATCTAAACAGATGTCATGTTCCCAGGCCTCAGGGTTCCAGAATCCACCGATATCATGTTCCCAGGCTACAGGGTTCCAGAATCAATCCTCTGTTATGTTCCCAGGCTACAGGGTTCCAGAATAAAACCTCAGTCATGTTCCCAGTCCACAGGGTTCCAGAACCAAGGCTCAGTCAGGTTCCCGGGGCACAGTATTCCACAATCTAAACAGATGTCATGTTCCCAGGCCACAGTTTTCAAGAATCACGCCTCAGTCATGTTCCCAGTCTACAAGGATCCAGAATCAAACTTCAGTCATGTTGCCAGGCCATAGGGTACCACCATCAAACTTCAGTCATATTCCCAGGCCACAGGTTTCCAGAATCAAACCGATTTCATGTTCCCAGGCAACAGTGTACCAGAATCCAAACCGATGTCATGTTCCCAGGCCACAGGATTCCACAATCTAACATCAGTCATCTTCCCAAACCAATGGTTTCCAGAATCAAACCTCAGTCGTATTCACAGGACACAGGGTTCCAGAATCAAACCTCAGTCATGTTCCCTGGACACAGGTTTCAGAAATAAAATCCCAGTCATGTTCCCAGGCCACAGGGTTCCACAATTAAACCTCAGTCATATTCCCAGGCCAGAGGGTTCCACAATCAAACCTCAGTCCTGTTGCCAGACCACGGTTCCACCATCAAGCCTCAGTCATGTTCCCAGGCCAGAGTGTTCCACAATCAAACCTAAGTCATCTTGCCAAGCCACAGGGTTCCACCATCAAACCTCAGTCATGTTGCCAGGCCACTGGTTTCCACCATCAAGCCTCACTCATGTTCCCAAGCCTGAGGGTTCCACTCTGAAACTTCAATCATGTTGCCAGGCCACAGGGTTCCACCATCAAACCTCAGTCATGTTCCGAGTAAACAGGGCTCCAGAATCAAAACAATGTCATGTCCCACGCCATGGGGTGCCAGTATCAGGCCTCAGTCATGTTCCCCGTTCACAGGGTTCCACAATCAAACCTCAGTCATGTTGCCAGTCCACAGGTTTCTGCCATCAAACCTCAGTCAACTTGCCAGGCCACAGGGTTCCAGAATCAAGCCTCAGTCATTTTGCCAGGCCATAGTGTTCCACCATCAAACCTCAGTCATGATTCCAGGCCACATGTTTCCACAATGAAACCTCAGTCATTTTCCCAGGCCAAAGGTTTCCAGAATCAAACCTCAGTCATATTTCCAGGACACATGGTTCCGGAAGCAAACCTGGGTCATGTTCGCAGGCCACAGGTTTCAGCAATCAAATCTCAGTCATGTTCCCAGGACACAGGTGTCCAGAATCAAACCTCAGTCATGTGCCCAGGGAACAGGATTCCAGAAACAAACCTCAGTCATGTTCCCAGGCCACAGGTTTCCACCATCAAACCTCAGGCATGTTCCCAGGCCTCAGGGATCCAGAATCCACCGATGTCATATTCCCAGGCTACAGGGTTCCAGAATAAAACCTCAGTCATATTCCCAGTCCACAGGGTTCCAGAACCAAGGCTCAGTCAAGTTCCCGGGGCACAGTATTCCACAATCTAAACAGATGTCATGTTCCCAGGCCTCAGGGTTCCAGAATCCACCGATGTCATGTTCCCAGGCCACAGGGTTCCAGAATCAATACTCTGTCATGTTCCCAGGCCTCAGGGTTCCAGAATCAATCCTCTGTTATGTTCCCAGGCTACAGTGTTCCAGAATAAAACCTCAGTCATGTTCCCAGTCCACAGGGTTCCAGAACCAAGGCTCTGTCAGGTTCCCGGGGCACAGTATTACACAATCTAAACAGATGTCATGTTCCCAGGCCACAGTTTTCAAGAATCACGCCTCAGTCATGTTCCCAGTCCACAGGGATCCAGAATCAAACTTCAGTCATGTTGCAAGGCCATAGGGTACCACCATCAAACCTCAGTCATATTCCCAGGCCACAGGTTTCCAGAATCAAACCGATTTCATGTTCCCAGGCAACAGGGTACCAGAATCCAAACCGATGTCATGTTCCCAGGCCACAGGATTCCACACTCTAACATCAGTCATCTTCCCAGGCCAATGGTATCCAGAATCAAACCTCAGTCATATTCCCAGGCCACATGGTTCCAGAATCAAACCTCAGTCGTGTTCCCAGGACACAGGGTTCCAGAATCAAACCTCAGTCATGTTCCCTGGACACAGGTTTCAGAAATAAAATCCCAGTCATGTTTCCAGGCCACAGGGTTCCACAATCAAACCTCAGTCATGTTGCCAGTCCACAGGTTTCTGCCATCAAACCTCAGTCAACTTGCCAGGCCACAGGGTTCCAGAATCAAGCCTCAGTCATTTTGCCAGGCCATAGTGTTCCACCATCAAACCTCAGTCATGATCCCAGGCCCCATGTTTCCACAATGAAACCTCAGTCATTTTCCCAGGCCAAAGGTTTCCAGAATCAAACCTCAGTCATATTCCCAGGACACATGGTTCCAGAATCAAACCTGAGTCATGTTCGCAGGCCACAGGTTTCAACAATCAAACCTCAGTCATGATCCCAGGACACAGGTGTCCAGAATCAAACCTCAGTCATGTTCCCAGGGAACAGGCTTCCAGAAACAAACCTCAGTCATGTTCCCAGGCCACAGGGTTCCAGAATCAAACCTCAGTCTTGTTCCCAGGACACAGGTTTCCAGAATAAACCCGATATCATGTTCCCTGGTCACAGTCTTCCAGAATCAAACCTCAGCCATGTTGCCAGGCCACAGGTTTCCACCATGAAACCTCAGACATGTTCCCAGGCCACAGGGTTCCAGAATCAAACCGTTCTCATATTCCCAGGCCACAGGGTTCCAGAATCCACCGATTTCATGTTCCCAGGCCACAGGGTTCCAGAATCAGTCCTCAGTTATGTTCCCAGGTTACAGGGTTCCAGAATAAAACCTCAGTCATGTTCCCAGTCCACAGGGTTCCAGAGCCAAGGCTCACTCAGGTTCCCGGGGCACAGTATTCCACAATCTAAACAGATATCATGTTCCCAGGCCTCAGGGTTCCAGAATCCACCGATATCATGTTCCCAGGCTACAGGGTTCCAGAATCAATCCTCTGTTATGTTCCCAGGCTACAGGGTTCCAGAATAAAACCTCAGTCATGTTCCCAGTCCACAGGGTTCCAGAACCAAGGCTCAGTAAGGTTCCCGGGGCACAGTATTCCACAATCTAAACAGATGTCATGTTCCCAGGCCACAGTTTTCAAGAATCACGCCTCAGTCATGTTCCCAGTCCACAAGGATCCAGAATCAAACTTCAGTCATGTTGCCAGGCCATAGGGTACCACCATCAAACCTCAGTCATATTCCCAGGCCACAGGTTTCCAGAATCAAACCGATTTCATGTTCCTAGGCAACAGTGTACCAGAATCCAAACCGATGTCATGTTCCCAGGCCACAGGATTCCACACTCTAACATCAGTCATCTTCCCAAACCAATGGTTTCCAGAATCAAACCTCAGTCGTATTCACAGGACACAGGGTTCCAGAATCAAACCTCAGTCATGTTCCCTGGACACAGGTTTCAGAAATAAAATCCCAGTCATGTTCCCAGGCCACAGGGTTCCACAATTAAACCTCAGTCATATTCCCAGGCCACAGGGTTCCACAATCAAACCTCAGTCCTGTTGCCAGACCACGGTTCCACCATCAAGCCTCAGTCATGTTCCCAGGCCAGAGTGTTCCACAATCAAACCTAAGTCATCTTGCCAAGCCACAGGGTTCCACCATCAAACCTCAGTCATGTTGCCAGGCCACTGGTTTCCACCATCAAGCCTCACTCATGTTCCCAAGCCTGAGGGTTCCACTCTGAAACTTCAATCATGTTGCCGGCCACAGGGTTCCACCATCAAACCTCAGTCATGTTCCGAGTAAACAGGGCTCCAGAATCAAAACAATGTCATGTCCCACGCCATGGGGTGCCAGTATCAGGCCTCAGTCATGTTCCCCGTTCACAGGGTTCCACAATCAAACCTCAGTCATGTTGCCAGTCCACAGGTTTCTGCCATCAAACCTAAGTCAACTTGCCAGGCCACAGGGTTCCAGAATCAAGCCTCAGTCATTTTGCCAGGCCATAGTGTTCCACCATCAAACCTCAGTCATGATTCCAGGCCACATGTTTCCACAATGAAACCTCAGTCATTTTCCCAGGTCAAAGGTTTCCAGAATCAAACCTCAGTCATATTTCCAGGACACATGGTTCCGGAAGCAAACCTGGGTCATGTTCGCAGGCCATAGGTTTCAGCAATCAAATCTCAGTCATGTTCCCAGGACACAGGTGTCCAGAATCAAACCTCAGTCATGTGCCCAGGGAACAGGCTTCCATAAACAAACCTCAGTCATGTTCCCAGGCCACAGGTTTCTAACATCAAACCTCAGGCATGTTCCCAGGCCTCAGGGATCCAGAATCCACCGATGTCATATTCCCAGGCTACAGGGTTCCAGAATAAAACCTCAGTCATATTCCCAGTCCACAGGGTTCCAGAACCAAGGCTCAGTCAAGTTCCCGGGGCACAGTATTCCACAATCTAAACAGATGTCATGTTCCCAGGCCTCAGGGTTCCAGAATCCACCGATGTCATGTTCCCAGGCCACAGGGTTCCAGAATCAATCCTCTGTTATGTTCCCAGGCTACAGTGTTCCAGAATAAAACCTCAGTCATGGTCCAAGTCCACAGGGTTCCAGAACCAAGGCTCTGTCAGGTTCCCGGGGCACAGTATTCCACAATCTAAACAGATGTCATGTTCCCAGGCCACAATTTTCAAGAATCACGCCTCAGTCATGTTCCCAGTCCACAAGGATCCAGAATCAAACTTCAGTCATGTTGCAAGGCCATAGGGTACCACCATCAAACCTCAGTCATATTCCCAGGCCACAGGTTTCCAGAATCAAACCGATTTCATGTTCCCAGGCAACAGGGTACCAGAATCCAAACCGATGTCATGTTCCCAGGCCACAGGATTCCACACTCTAACATCAGTCATCTTCCCAGGCCAATGGTATCCAGAATCAAACCTCAGTCATTTTCCCAGGCCACATGGTTCCAGAATCAAACCTCAGTCGTGTTCCCAGGACACAGGGTTCCAGAATCAAACCTCAGTCATGTTCCCTGGACACAGGTTTCAGAAATAAAATCCCAGTCATGTTCCCAGGCCACAGGGTTCCACAATCAAACCTCAGTCATGTTGCCAGTCCACAGGTTTCTGCCATCAAACCTCAGTCAACTTGCCAGGCCACAGGGTTCCAGAATCAAGCCTCAGTCATTTTGCCAGGCCATAGTGTTCCACCATCAAACCTCAGTCATGATCCCAGGCCCCATGTTTCCACAATGAAACCTCAGTCATTTTCCCAGGCCAAAGGTTTCCAGAATCAAACCTCAGTCATATTCCCAGGACACATGGTTCCAGAATCAAACCTGAGTCATGTTCGTAGGCCACAGGTTTCAACAATCAAACCTCAGTCATGATCCCAGGACACAGGTGTCCAGAATCAAACCTCAGTCATGTTCCCAGGGAACAGGCTTCCAGAAACAAACCTCAGTCATGTTCCCAGGCCACAGGGTTCCAGAATCAAACCTCAGTCTTTTTCCCAGGACACAGGTTTCCAGAATAAACCTGATATCATGTTCCCTGGTCACAGTCTTCCAGAATCAAACCTCAGTCATGTTGCCAGGCCACAGGTTTCCACCATGAAACCTCAGACATGTTCCCAGGCCACAGGGTTCCAGAATCAAACCGTTCTCATATTCCCAGGCCACAGGGTTCCAGAATCCACCGATTTCATGTTCCCAGGCCACAGGTTTCCAGAATCAGTCCTCAGTGAGGTTCCCAGGCTACAGGGTTCCAGAATAAAACCTCAGTCATGTTCCCAGTCCACAGGGTTCCAGAACCAAGGCTCAGTCAGGTTCCCGGGGCACAGTATTCCACAATCTAAACAGATGTCATGTTCCCAGGCCTCAGGGTTCCAGAATCCACCGATGTCATGTTCCCAGGCCACAGGGTTCCAGAATCAATCCTCTGTTATGTTCCCAGGCTACAGTGTTCCAGAATAAAACCTCAGTCATGTTCCCAGTCCACAGGGTTCCAGAACCAAGGCTCAGTCAGGTTCCCGGGGCACAGTATTCCACAATCTAAACAGATGTCATGTTCCCAGACCACAGTTTTCAAGAATCACGCCGCAGTCATGTTCCCAGTCCACAGGGATCCAGAATCAAACTTCAGTCATGTTGCAAGGCCATAGGGTACCACCATCAAACCTCAGTCATATTCCCAGGCCACAGGTTTCCAGAATCAAACCGATTTCATGTTCCCAGGCAACAGTGTACCAGAATCCAAACCGATGTCATGTTCCCAGGCCACAGGATTCCACACTCTAACATCAGTCATCTTCCCAAACCAATGGTTTCCAGAATCAAACCTCAGTCGTATTCACAGGACACAGGGTTCCAGAATCAAACCTCAGTCATGTTCCCTGGACACAGGTTTCAGAAATAAAATCCCAGTCATGTTCCCAGGCCCCAGGGTTCCACAATTAAACCTCAGTCATATTCCCAGGCCAGAGGGTTCCACAATCAAACCTCAGTCCTGTTGCCAGACCACGGTTCCACCATCAAGCCTCAGTCATGTTCCCAGGCCAGAGTGTTCCACAATCAAACCTAAGTCATCTTGCCAAGCCACAGGGTTCCACCATCAAACCTCAGTCATGTTGCCAGGCCACTGGTTTCCACCATCAAGCCTCACTCATGTTCCCAAGCCTGAGGGTTCCACTCTGGAACTTCAATCATGTTGCCAGGCCACAGGGTTCCACCATCAAACCTCAGTCATGTTCCGAGTAAACAGGGCTCCCGAATCAAAACAGTGTCATGTCCCACGCCATGGGGTGCCAGTATCAGGCCTCAGTCATGTTCCCCGTTCACAGGGTTCCACAATCAAACCTCAGTCATGTTGCCAGTCCACAGGTTTCTGCCATCAAACCTAAGTCAACTTGCCAGCCCACAGGGTTCCAGAATCAAGCCTCAGTCATTTTGCCAGGCCATAGTGTTCCACCATCAAACCTCAGTCATGATTCCAGGCCACATGTTTCCACAATGAAACCTCAGTCATTTTCCCAGGCCAAAGGTTTCCAGAATCAAACCTCAGTCATATTTCCAGGACACATGGTTCCGGAAGCAAACCTGGGTCATGTTCGCAGGCCACAGGTTTCAGCAATCAAATCTCAGTCATGTTCCCAGGACACAGGTGTCCAGAATCAAACCTCAGTCATGTGCCCAGGGCACAGGCTTCCAGAAACAAACCTCAGTCATGTTGCTAGGCCACAGGTTTCCACCATCAAACCTCAGGCATGTTCCCAGGCCACAGGGTTCCAGAATCAAACCGTTTTCATATTCCCAGGCCTCAGGGATCCAGAATCCACCGATGTCATATTCCCAGGCTACAGGGTTCCAGAATAAAACCTCAGTCATATTCCCAGTCCACAGGGTTCCAGAACCAAGGCTCAGTCAAGTTCCCGGGGCACAGTATTCCACAATCTAAACAGATGTCATGTTCCCAGGCCACAATTTTCAAGAATCACGCCTCAGCCATGTTCCCAGGCCACAGGGATCCAGAATCAAACTTCAGTCATGTTGCCAGGCCATAGGGTTGCACCATCAAACCTCAGTCATATTCCCAGGCCACAGGTTTCCAGAATCAAACCGATTTCATGTTCCCAGGCAACAGGGTATCAGAATCCAAACCGATGTCATCTTCCCAGGCCACAGGATTCCACACTCTAACATCAGTCATCTTCCCAGGCCAATGGTATCCAGAATCAAACCTCAGTCATATTCCCAGGCCACATGGTTCCAGAATCAAACCTCAGTCGTGTTCCCAGGACACAGGGTTCCAGAATCAAACCTCAGTCATGTTCCCTAGACAAAGGTTTCAGAAATAAAATCCCAGTCATGTTCCCAGGCCACAGGGTTCCACAATCAAACCTCAGTCATGTTGCCAGTCCACAGGTTTCTGCCATCAAACCTCAGTCAACTTGCCAGGCCACAGGGTTCCAGAATCAAGCCTCAGTCATTTTGCCAGGCCATAGTGTTCCACCATCAAACCTCAGTCATGATCCCAGGCCCCATGTTTCCACAATGAAACCTCAGTCATTTTCCCAGGCCAAAGGTTTCCAGAATCAAACCTCAGTCATATTCCCAGGACACATGGTTCCAGAATCAAACCTGAGTCATGTTCGCAGGCCACAGGTTTCAACAATCAAACCTCAGTCATGATCCCAGGACACAGGTGTCCAGAATCAAACCTCAGTCATGTTCCCAGGGAACAGGCTTCCAGAAACAAACCTCAGTCATGTTCCCAGGCCACAGGGTTCCAGAATCAAACCTCAGTCTTGTTCCCAGGACACAGGTTTCCAGAATAAACCCGATATCATGTTCCCTGGTCACAGTCTTCCAGAATCAAACCTCAGCCATGTTCCCAGGCCACAGGTTTCCACCATCAAACCTCAGACATGTTCCCAGGCCACAGGGTTCCAGAATCAAACCGTTCTCATATTCCCAGGCCACAGGGTTCCAGAATCCACCGATTTCATGTTCCCAGGCCACAGGGTTCCACAATCAAACCTCAGTCCTGTTGCCAGACCACGGTTCCACCATCAAGCCTCAGTCATGTTCCCAGGCCAGAGTGTTCCACAATCAAACCTAAGTCATCTTGCCAAGCCACAGGGTTCCACCATCAAACCTCAGTCATGTTGCCAGGCCACTGGTTTCCACCATCAAGCCTCACTCATGTTCCCAAGCCTGAGGGTTCCACTCTGAAACTTCAATCATGTTGCCAGGCCACAGGGTTCCACCATCAAACCTCAGTCATGTTCCGAGTAAACAGGGCTCCAGAATCAAAACAATGTCATGTCCCACGCCATGGGGTGCCAGTATCAGGCCTCAGTCATGTTCCCCGTTCACAGGGTTCCACAATCAAACCTCAGTCATGTTGCCAGTCCACAGGTTTCTGCCATCAAACCTAAGTCAACTTGCCAGGCCACAGGGTTCCAGAATCAAGCCTCAGTCATTTTGCCAGGCCATAGTGTTCCACCATCAAACCTCAGTCATGATTCCAGGCCACATGTTTCCACAATGAAACCTCAGTCATTTTCCCAGGCCAAAGGTTTCCAGAATCAAACCTCAGTCATATTTCCAGGACACATGGTTCCGGAAGCAAACCTGGGTCATGTTCGCAGGCCACAGGTTTCAGCAATCAAATCTCAGTCATGTTCCCAGGACACAGGTGTCCAGAATCAAACCTCAGTCATGTGCCCAGGGAACAGGCTTCCATAAACAAACCTCAGTCATGTTCCCAGGCCACAGGTTTCCACCATCAAACCTCAGGCATGTTCCCAGGCCTCAGGGATCCAGAATCCACCGATGTCATATTCCCAGGCTACAGGGTTCCAGAATAAAACCTCAGTCATATTCCCAGTCCACAGGGTTCCAGAACCAAGGCTCAGTCAATTTCCCGGGGCACAGTATTCCACAATCTAAACAGATGTCATGTTCCCAGGCCTCAGGGTTCCAGAATCCACCGATGTCATTTTCCCAGGCCACAGGGTTCCAGAATCAATCCTCTGTTATGTTCCCAGGCTACAGTGTTCCAGAATAAAACCTCAGTCATGTTCCCAGTCCACAGGGTTCCAGAACCAAGGCTCTGTCAGGTTCCCGGGGCACAGTATTACACAATCTAAACAGATGTCATGTTCCCAGGCCACAGTTTTCAAGAATCACGCCTCAGTCATGTTCCCAGTCCACAGGGATCCAGAATCAAACTTCAGTCATGTTGCAAGGCCATAGGGTACCACCATCAAACCTCAGTCATATTCCCAGGCCACAGGTTTCCAGAATCAAACCGATTTCATGTTCCCTGGCAACAGGGTACAAGAATCCAAACCGATGTCATGTTCCCAGGCCACAGGATTCCACACTCTAACATCAGTCATCTTCCCAGGCCAATGGTATCCAGAATCAAACCTCAGTCATATTCCCAGGCCACATGGTTCCAGAATCAAACCTCAGTCGTGTTCCCAGGACACAGGGTTACAGAATCAAACCTCAGTCATGTTCCCTGGACACAGGTTTCAGAAATAAAATCCCAGTCATGTTCCCAGGCCACAGGGTTCCACAATCAAACCTCAGTCATGTTGCCAGTCCACAGGTTTCTGCCATCAAACCTCAGTCAACTTGCCAGGCCACAGGGTTCCAGAATCAAGCCTCAGTCATTTTGCCAGGCCATAGCGTTCCACCATCAAACCTCAGTCATGATCCCAGGCCCCATGTTTCCACAATGAAACCTCAGTCATTTTCCCAGGCCAAAGGTTTCCAGAATCAAACCTCAGTCATATTCCCAGGACACATGGTTCCAGAATCAAACCTGAGTCATGTTCGCAGGCCACAGGTTTCAACAATCAAACCTCAGTCATGATCCCAGGACACAGGTGTCCAGAATCAAACCTCAGTCATGTTCCCAGGGAACAGGCTTCCAGAAACAAACCTCAGTCATGTTCCCAGGCCACAGGGTTCCAGAATCAAACCTCAGTCTTTTTCCCAGGACACAGGTTTCCAGAATAAACCCGATATCATGTTCCTGGTCACAGTCTTCCAGAATCAAACCTCAGTCATGTTGCCAGGCCACAGGTTTCCACCATCAAACCTCAGACATGTTCCCAGGCCACAGGGTTCCAGAATCAAACCGTTCTCATATTCCCAGGCCACAGGGTTCCAGAATCCACCAATTTCATGTTCCCAGGCCACAGGGTTCCAGAATCAGTCCTCAGTTATGTTCCCAGGCTAGAGGGTTCCAGAATAAAACCTCAGTCATGTTCCCAGTCCACAGCGTTCCAGAACCAAGGCTCACTCAGGTTCCCGGGGCACAGTATTCCACAATCTACACAGATGTCATGTTCCCAGGCCTCAGGGTTCCAGAATCCACCAATGTCATGTTCCCAGGCTACAGGGTTCCAGAATCAATCCTCTGTTATGTTCCCAGGCTACAGGGTTCCAGAATAAAACCTCAGTCATGTTCCCAGTCCACAGGGTTCCAGAACCAAGGCTCAGTAAGGTTCCCGGGTTACAGTATTCCACAATCTAAACAGATGTCATGTTCCCAGGCCACAGTTTTCAAGAATCACGCCTCAGTCATGTTCCCAGTCCACAAGGATCCAGAATCAAACTTCAGTCATGTTGCCAGGCCATAGGGTACCACCATCAAACCTCAGTCATATTCCCAGGCCACAGGTTTCCAGAATCAAACCGATTTCATGTTCCCAGGCAACAGTGTACCAGAATCCAAACCGATGTCATGTTCCCAGGCCACAGGATTCCACACTCTAACATCAGTCATCTTCCCAAACCAATGGTTTCCAGAATCAAACCTCAGTCGTATTCACAGGACACAGGGTTCCAGAATCAAACCTCAGTCATGTTCCCTGGACACAGGTTTCAGAAATAAAATCCCAGTCATGTTCCCAGGCCACAGGGTTCCACAATTAAACCTCAGTCATATTCCCAGGCCAGAGGGTTCCACAATCAAACCTCAGTCCTGTTGCCAGACCACGGTTCCACCATCAAGCCTCAGTCATGTTCCCAGGCCAGAGTGTTCCACAATCAAACCTAAGTCATCTTGCCAAGCCACAGGGTTCCACCATCAAACCTCAGTCATGTTGCCAGGCCACTGGTTTCCACCATCAAGCCTCACTCATGTTCCCAAGCCTGAGGGTTCCACTCTGAAACTTCAATCATGTTGCCAGTCCACAGGGTTCCACCATCAAACCTCAGTCATGTTCCGAGTAAACAGGGCTCCAGAATCAAAACAATGTCATGTGCCACGCCATGGGGTGCCAGTATCAGGCCTCAGTCATGTTCCCCGTTCACAGGGTTCCACATCAAACCTCAGTCATGTTGCCAGTCCACAGGTTTCTGCCATCAAACCTAAGTCAACTTGCCAGGCCACAGGGTTCCAGAATCAAACCTCAGTCATTTTGCCAGGCCATAGTGTTCCAC